>NC_057796.1:379424471-379724471 GCF_018294505.1 Triticum aestivum
AAGGGAGGAGATCTACATATCCATATCGCCAAGCTTGCCTTCCACGGAAAGGAGAGTCCCATCCAGACACGGGACAAAGTCTTGAGTCTTGTATCTTCATAGTCCAACAGTTCGGCTAAAGTATATAGTCCGGCTGTCCGAGGACCCCCTAATCCAGGACTCCCTCAGCAGCCCCTGAACCAGGCTTCAATGACGATGAGCCCGGTGCACAGATTGTCTTCGGCATTGCAAGGCGGGTTCCTCCTCCGAATACTCCATAGAAGATTTTGAACACAAGGATCGTGTCCGGCTCTGCAAAATAAATCCCACATACCGCCGTAGAGAGTATAATATTCCACAAATCTAATCTGCTGACAAGTTTCATAGCATGACATCATGCCACGGCCCGGTCATTAGTCAAACCGTTTCTCCTAACCAGCTACTGCACATATTGCGAGGCGGTTTTCTTGGCACATCTTGTCGAAGCAGAGATCGTGTCCCGCTATCACGGGATTCTCATCAATATGGGTGTGGGTAACCCAGCCATGTTGGGGAACGTAGCAATAATTCAAAATTTTCCTACGTGTCACCAAGATCAATCTAGGAGATGCTAGCAATGAGAGAGAGGGAGTGCATCTTCATACCCTTGAAGATCGCTAAGCGGAAGCGTTACAAGAACGCGGTTGATGGAGTCGTACTCGCAGCGATTCAAATCGCGGAAGATCCGATCTAGCGCCGAATGGACGGCGCCTCCGCGTTCAACACACGTACAGACCAGGGACGTCTCCTCCTTCTTGATCCAGCAAGGGGAGAGGAGAAGTTGAGGGAGAACTCCAGCAACACGACGGCGTGGTGGCAATGGAGCTCGTGGTTCTCCGGCAGAGCTTCGCTAAGCACTACGGAGGAGAAGGAGGAGTTGGAGGAGGAGAGGGCTGCGCCTTGGGTAAAGGTGTGGCTGCCCTCCCACCCCTCCACTATATATAGGGGCAAGGGAGAGGGGGGCCGGCCCCCTCAGATCCCATCTGGTGGGAGGGGCGGCGGCCAGGGAGGGTGGCTTGCCCCCCAAGTCAAGGGGGGCGCCCCCTCCAGGGTTTCCCCCAACCCTAGGCGCATGGGCCCTAGGGGGAGGTTGGTGCCCAGCCCACTTAGGGGCTGGTTCCCTTCCACCTACAGCCCATAAGGCCCTCCGGGGCAGGTGGACCCTCCCGGTGGAGCCCCGGAACCCCTTCGGTGGCCCCGGTACAATACCGGCATACCCCCGAACACTTCCGGTGACCGTATGATGACTTTCCATATATAAATCTTTACCTCCGGACCATTCCGGAACTCCTCGTGACGTCCGGGATCCTATCCGGGACTCCGAACAACCTTCGGTAACCACATACTATTTCACATAACAACTCTAGCGTCACCGAACCTTAAGTGTGTAGACCCTACGGGTTCGGGAACCATGCAGACATGACCGAGACACCTCTCCGGCCAATAAACAATAGTGGGATCTGGATACCCATATTGGCTCCCACATGTTCCACGATGATCTCATCGGATGAACCACGATGTCGGGGATTCAATCAATCCCGTATACAATTCCCTTTGTCTATCGGTATGTTACTTGCCCGAGATTCGATCGTCGGTATCCCAATACCTCGTTCAATCTCGTTACCGGCAAGTCTCTTTACTCGTTCCGTAATGCATGATCCCGTGGCTAACTCCTTAGTCACATTGAGCTCATTATGATGATGCATTACCGAGTGGGCCCAGAGATACCTCTCCGTCATACGGAGTGACAAATCCCAGTCTCGATTCGTGCCAACCCAACAGACACTTTCGGAGATACCTGTAGTGCACCTTTATAGCCACCCAGTTACGTTGTGACATTTGGTACACCCAAAGCATTCCTTCGGTATCCGGGAGTTGCACAATCTCATGGTCTAAGGAAATGATACTTGACATTAGAAAAGCTCTTAGCAAACGAACTACACGATCTTGTGCTATGCTTAGGATTGGGTCTTGTCCATCACATCATTCTCCTAATGATGTGATCCCGTTATCAATGACATCCAATGTCCATGGTCAGGAAACCATAACCATCTATTGATCAACGAGCTAGTCAACTAGAGGCTTACTAGGGACATGTTGTGGTCTATGTATTCACACATGTATTATGGTTTCCAGTTAATACAATTATAGCATGAACAATAGACAATTATCATGAACAAGGAAATACAATAATAACCATTTTATTATTGCCTCTAGGGCATATTTCCAACAGTCTCCCACTTGCACTAGAGTCAATAATCTAGTTCACATCACTATGTGATTGTAATGAATCCAACACCCATGGGGTTTGTTCATATCTCGCTTGTGAGAGAGGTTTTTTAGTCAATGGGTCTGAACCTTCCAGATCCGTGTGTGCTTTACAAATCTCTATGTCATCTTGTAGATGCAGCTACCACGCGCTACTTGGAGCTATTCCAAATAACTGCTCTACTATACGAATCCGGTTTACTACTCAGAGTCATCCGGATTAGTGTCAAAGTTTGCCTCGACGTAACCCTTTACGACGAACTCTTTTACCACCTCCATAATCGAGAAAATTCCTTAGTCCACTAGTTACTAAGGATAAGTTCGACCGCTGCCATGTGATCCATTCCTGGATCACTATTGTACCCCTTGACTAACTCATGGCAAGGCACACTTCAGGTGCGGTACACAGCATAGCATATTGTAGAGCCTACGTCTAAAGCATAGGGGACGACCTTCGTCCTTTCTCTCTCTTCTGCCGTGGTCAGGTCTTGAGTCTTACTCAATACTCACACCTTGTAACACAGCCAAGAACTCCTTCTTTGCTGATCTATTTTGAACTCCTTCAAAATCTTGTCACGGTATGTATTCATTTGAAAGTACTATTAAGCATTTTTGATCTATCCTTATAGATCTTGATGCTCAATGTTCAAGTAGCTTAATCCAGGTTTTCCGTTGAAAAACACTTTTCAAATAACCCTGTATGCTTTCCAGAAATTCTACATCATTTCTGATCAACAATATGTCAACAACATATACTCATCAGAAATTCTATAGAGCTCCCACTCACTTCTTTGGAAATACAAGTTTCTCATAAACTTTGTATAAACCCAAAATCTTTGATTATCTCATCAAAGCGTACATTCCAACTCCGAGATGCTTACTCCAATCCTTAGAAGGATTGCTGGAGCTTTGCATACTTGTTAGCATCTTTCAGGATTGACAAAACCTTCTGGTTGTATCACATACAACCTTTCCTCAAGAAAATTGTCGAGGAAACAATGTTTTGATATCCTATCTGCAAGATTTCATAAATAATGCAGTAACTGCTAATATAGTTCCAACAGACTCTTAGCATCGCTACGAGTGAGAAAATCTCATCGTAGTCAACTCCTTGAACTTGTCGGACAACATCTTAACGACAAGTCGAGCTTTCTTAATGGTGATACTTACCATCATTGTCTGTCTTCCCTTTTAAAATCCATGTGTACCCAACAGCCTTACGAGCATCAAGTAGTTCTTTCAAAGTCTATACTTTGTTTTCATACATGGATCCTCTCAGTTTTATGGCCTCAAGCCATTCGTCGGAATCCGGGCCCACCATCGCTTCTCCATAGCTCGTAGGTTCATTGTTGTCTAGCAACATGACTTCCAAGACAGGATTACGTACCACTCTGAAGTAGAATGCATCCTTGTCGACCTACGAGGTTTGGTAGTGACTTGATCCGAAGTTTCATGATCACTATCATAAGCTTCCACTTCAATTGGTGTAGGTGCCACAGGAACAACTTCCTGTGCCCTGCTACACACTAGTTGAAGTGATGGTTCAATAACCTCATCAAGTCTCCACCATCCTCCCACTCAATTCTTCCGAGAGAAATTTTCCTCGAGAAAGGACCCATTTCTAGAAACAATCACTTTTGCTTCCAGATCTGAAATAGGAGGTATACCCAACTGTTTTGGGTATTCTATGAAGATGCATTTATCCGCTTTGGGTTCGAGCTTATCAGCCTGAAACTTTTTCACATAAGCGTCGCAGCCCCAAACTTTTAAGAAACGACAGCTTAGGTTTCTCTAAACCATAGTTCATACGGTGTTGTCTCAACGGAATTGCGTGGTGCCCTATTTAAAGTGAATGCGGTTGTCTCTAATGCCTAACCCATAAACGTTAGTGGTAATTCCATAAGAGACATCATGGTATGCACCATATCCAATAGGTTGCAGTTATGATGTTCGGATACACCATCACACTATGGTGTTCCAGGCGGTATTAGTTGTGAAACAATTTCCACAATGTCTTAATTGTGTGCCAAACTCGTAACTCAGATATCTCTATGATCATATCATAGACATTTTATCCTCTTGTCACGACGATCTTCAACTTCACTCTGAAATTACTTGAACCTTTCAACAATTCAGACTTGTGTTTCATCAAGTAAATATACTCAGCATCTACTCAAATCATCTGTGAAGTAAGAACATAACGATATCCACTGCATGCCTCAGCACTCATTGGACTGCGCACATCAAAATGTATTACTTCCAACAAGTTGCTTTCTTGTTCCATCTTACTGAAAACGAGGCCTTTCAGTCATCTTGCCCATGTGGTATGATTTGCATGTCTCAAGTGATTCAAAATCAAGTGAGTCCAAACGATCCATCTGTATGGACTTTCTTCATGCATATATACTAATAGAGATGGTTCGCATGTCTCAATCTTTTCAAAAACGAGTGAGTCCAAATATCCATCAACATGGAGCTTCTTCATGCGTTTTATACCAATATGACTCAAGTGGCAGTGCCACAATTATGTGGTACTATCTTATATCTTTTGGCATGAACATGTGTATCACTACGATCGAGATTCAACAAACCATTCATTTTAAGTGCAAGACCATTGAAGGTATTATTCAAATAGACAGAGTAACCATTATTCTCTTTAAATGAATAACCATATTGCGATAAACATAATCCAATCATGTCTATGCTCAACGCAAACACCAAATAACAATTATTTAGGTTTAACACCAATCTCGATGGTAGAGGGAGCATGCGATGCTTGATCACATCAACCTTGGAAACACTTCCAACACATATCGTCATCTCACCTTTAGCTAGTCTCCGTTTATTCCGTAGCCTTTTATTTCGAGTTACCAACACTTAGCAACCGAACCAGTATCTAATACCCTGGTGCTACTAGGAGTACTAGTAAAGTACACATTAATATAATGTATATCCAATATACTTCTGTCGACCTTGCCTGCCTTCTCATCTACCAAGTATCTAGGGTAGATCTGCTTCAGTGACCGTTCCCCTCATTACAGAAGCACTTAGTCTCGGGTTTGGGTTCAACCTTGGGTTTCTTCACTAGAGCAGCAACTGATTTGCCGTTTCATGAAGTATCCCTTCTTTCCCTTGCCCTTCTTGAAACTAGTGGTTTTACTAACCATCAACAATTGATGCTCCTACTTGATATCTACTTTCGCGGTGTCAAACATCGTGAATAGCTCAAGGATCATCATATCTATCCCTGATATGTTATAGTTCATCACGAAGCTCCAGTAGCTTGGTGGCAGTGACTTTGGAGAACCATCACTATCTCATCTGGAAGACAACTCCCACTCGATTCAAGCGATTGCAGTACTCTGACAATCTGAGCACATGCTCAACGATTGAGCTTTTCTCCCTTAGTTTGCAGGCTTAAGAAACTTGTCAGAGGTCTCATACCTCTTGACGTGGGCACTAGTCTGAAATCCCAATTTCAGTCTTTGGAACATCTCATATGTTCTACGACGTTTCAAAAACGTCTTTGGTGCCACAATTTTAAACCGTTAGCATCACACACTGAACTATCACGTAGTCATCAAAACGTGTATGTCAGATGTTTCGCAACATCTACAGACGACGCTCGAGGTTCAGCACACCGAGCGGTGCATTAAGGACATAAGCCTTCTGTGCAGCAATGAGGACAATCCTCAGTTTACGGACCCAGTCCGCATAATTGCTACTATCAACTTTCAACTAAATTTTCTCTAGGAACATATCTTTAGTAGAACTAAAGCGTAAGCTACGACATAATTTGCAAAGACCTTTTGACTATGTTCATGATAATTAAGTTCATCTAATCAAATTATTTAATGAACTCCCACTCAGATAGACATCCCTCTAGTCATCTAAGTGATACATGATCCGAGTCAACTAGGCCGTGTCCGATCATCACGTGAGACGGACTAGTCATCATCGGTGAACATCTCCATGTTGATCGTATCTACTATACGACTCATGTTCGACCTTTCGGTCTCTTGTGTTCCGAGGCCATGTCTGTACATGCTAGGCTCGTCAAGTCAACCTAAGTGTTTCGCATGTGTAAATCTGGCTTACACCCGTTGTATGCGAACGTTAGAATCTATCACACCCGATCATCACGTGGTGCTTCGAAACAACGAACCTTCGCAACGGTGCACAGTTAGGGGGAACACAACTCTTGAAATTTTAGTGAGGGATCATCTTATTTATGCTACCGTCGTTCTAAGCAAATAAGATGTAAACATGACAAACATCACATGCAAATCATAAAGTGACATGATATGGCCAATATCATCTTGCGCCTTTGATCTCCATCTTCGAGGCGCGGCATGATCACCTTCGTCACCGGCATGACACCATGATCTCCATCATCATGATCTCCATCATCGTGTCTTCATGAACTTGTCTCGCCAACTATTACTTCTACTACTATGGCTAACGGTTAGCAATAAAGTAAAGTAATTACATGGCGTTTTTCATTAACACGCAGGTAAGACAACTCCTATGGCTCCTGCCGGTTGTCATACTCATCGACATGCAAGTCGTGATTCCTATTACAAGAACATGATCAATCTCATACATCACATATATATAATTCATCACATCCTTTTGGCCATATCACATCACATAGCATACCCTGCAAAAACAAGTTAGACGTCCTCTAATTGTTGTTGCACGTTTTACGTGGCTGCTATGGGTTTCTAGCAAGAACGTTTCTTACCTACGCAAAAGCCACAACGGTGATATGCCAATTGCTATTTACGCTTCATAAGGACCCTTTTCATCGAATCCGATCCAACTAAAGTGGGAGAGATAGACACCCGCTAGCCACCTTATGCATCAAGTGCATGTCAGTCGGTGGAACCTGTCTCACGTAAGAGTACGTGTAAGGTCGGTCTGGGCCGCTTCATCCCACAATGCCGCCGAATCAAGATAAGACTAGTAATGGTAAGCAAATTGAACAAATCATCGCCCACAACTACTTTGTGTTCTACTCGTGCATAGAATCTACGCATAAACCTAGCTCATGATGCCACTGTTGGGGAACGTAGCAATAATTCAAAATTTTCCTACGTGTCACCAAGATCAATCTAGGAGATGCTAGCAACGAGAGAGAGGGAGTGCATCTTCATACCCTTGAAGATCGCTAAGCGGAAGCGTTACAAGAACGCGGTTGATGGAGTCGTACTCGCAGCGATTCAAATCGAGGAAGATCCGATCTAGCGCCGAACGGATGGCGCCTCCGCGTTCAACACACGTACAGCCCGGGGACGTCTCTTCCTTCTTGATCCAGCAAGGGGAGAGGAGAAGTTGAGGGAGAACTCCAGCAGCACGACGGCGTGGTGGCAATGGAGCTCGTGGTTCTCCGGCAGAGCTTCGCTAAGCACTACGGAGGAGAAGGAGGAGTTGGAGGAGGAGAGGGCTGCGCCTTGGGTAAAGGTGTGGCTGCCCTCCCACCCCTCCACTATATATAGGGGCAAGGGAGAGGGGGGCCGGCCCCCTCAGATCCCATCTGGTGGGAGGGGCGGCGGCCAGGGAGGGTGGCTTGCCCCCCAAGTCAAGGGGGGCGCCCCCTCCAGGGTTTCCCCCAACCCTAGGCGCATGGGCCCTAGGGGGAGGTTGGTGCCCAGCCCACTTAGGGGCTGGTTCCCTTCCACCTACAGCCCATAAGGCCCTCCGGGGCAGGTGGACCCTCCCGGTGGACCCCTGGAACCCCTTCGGTGGCCCCGGTACAATACCGGCATACCCCCGAACACTTCCGGTGACCGTATGATGACTTCCCATATATAAATCTTTACCTCCAGACCATTCCGAAACTCCTCGTGATGTCCGGGATCCTATCCAGGACTCCGAACAACCTTCGGTAACCACATACTATTTCCCATAACAACTCTAGCGTCACCGAACCTTAAGTGTGTAGACCCTACGGGTTCGGGAACCATGCAGACATGACCGAGACACCTCTTCGGCCAATAAACAATAGCGGGATCTGGATACCCATATTGGCTCCCACATGTTCCATGATGATCTCATCGGATGAACCACGATGTCGGGGATTCAATCAATCCCGTATACAATTCCCTTTGTCTATCGGTATGTTACTTGCCCGAGATTCGATCGTCGGTATCCCAATACCTCGTTCAATCTCGTTACCGGCAAGTCTCTTTACTCGTGCCGTAATGCATGATCCCGTGGCTAAATCCTTAGTCACATTGAGCTCATTATGATGATGCATTACCGAGTGGGCCCAGAGATACCTCTCCGTCATACGGAGTGACAAATCCCAGTCTCGATTCGTGCCAACCCAACAGACACTTTCGGAGATACCTGTAGTGCACCTTTATAGCCACCCAGTTACGTTGTGATGTTTGGTACACCCAAAGCATTCCTACGGTATCCGGGAGTTGCACAATCTCATGGTCTAAGGAAAGGATACTTGACATTAGAAAAGCTCTTAGCAAACGAACTACACGATCTTGTGCTATGCTTAGGATTGGGTCTTGTCCATCACATCATTCTCCTAATGATGTGATCCCGTTATCAATGACATCCAATGTCCATGGTCAGGAAACCATAACCATATATTGATCAACGAGCTAGTCAACTAGAGGCTTACTAGGGGCATGTTGTGGTCTATGTATTCACACATGTATTATGGTTTCCAGTTAATACAATTATAGCATGAACAATAGACAATTATCATGAACAAGGAAATACAATAATAACCATTTTATTATTGCCTCTAGGGCATATTTCCAACAAACCACGCCATCAATTACGACACTTGGGGAATAAGCGAGTTTACCACGCAGGTGGGGAGGCGCATAGTTTCTTCCGCCCTTATAAAGGGACAAGGATTCATCTTTTTCACCCACGCCCTCTTCCTCCTTGCTCATCCATTCTTGCGCACTCGAGCTCCAGCGCCCAAGTTCGTATTTTCTCCTCAAAACCACTCCAAGCATGTCCAGAGCGGGAGGCAAGTGGATGGTCTCCTCTGTTACGGAGGAGGACATCACAAAGCTCCGGGGAGCCGGATACCTGGCTGCGGATATTGCGCACCGGCTACCAGATGCGGGGCAGATCGTCCCTACTCCAGAACCCCATGAGAGGGTGGTATTTCTTACCCACTTCGTCCGCGAACTGGGATTTCCCCTCCACCCGTTTGTCCGTGGGCTCATGTTCTATTACGGGCTGGACTTTCACGACCTACCCCCAATTTCATACTCAACATCTCGGCGTTTATCGTCGTGTGCGAGGCCTTCCTCCGCATCAAGCCCCACTTCGACCTGTGGCTGAAGACCTTCAACGTTAAACCGAAGGTGGTGGTCGGCCAGTAAGCGGAGTGCGGAGGCGCCATGGTGGGAAAAATGCCCAACGTCACTTGGCTCGAAGGCTCCTTTGTGGAGACCGTAAAGGGGTGGCAATCGGGGTGGTTCTACATCACCGAGCCGCGCGACACCAACTAGGTGGCGGCCCCCGAATTTCGATCCGGAATCCCCATGCGGCTCACCTCCTGGAAAGAGAAGGGCCTATCCTGGGGTTCATCGGTGGAGCTGACCGGACTCCAGACGTGCGTCAAAAACATGATGAGCAAGAAAATCAAGCTTGTCAACGTGGTCCAAGTCATGCTCTTCCGCCGGATCCTTTCGTGTCAAAGACAGGCATTCAATTTGTGGGAGTTCGACCCGGCTAAGCACTAGACGCTGCGAGAGCTCTTCGACACGACGCACAAGGACGTCTGGAAGGTGCTGTTCAAGGGCGCCGAGGTACCTCCTCCCCTTACCGAGGACCGCGGACTCAGCGCAAAGCGCCCTACCAATCCGGTAAGTCTTTTATATCTCATAAGATGTTCTTTTCCCCAGTATAACCATGCGCGGGATCTAAGTCTCCACGCCATTTAACAGGACTAGGTAGCGACAGCAGAGCAGATCGATTGTCCAGCCCCCTGCCCGAAGATCCAGCAGATGCTCTCCTAACGGAGATGCTGGTTCCGGCGCCTTATGAGGTGCCGGAGAAGAAGGCCAAGAAGAAGGCCACGGGGACCAAGAAGGGTCTCCGGCGCAAGGTTATATCGGACTCATCGTCCGAAAACACCAAGGCGCACTCCTCCCACGAAAATGAGGAGGAGGAAGAGGAAAGTTCTCCCCCAGCCGGGGGACAGGAAAAGGAAGGCCGCCCCATCAGGGGAGGCCGAAGGGTCCAAGAAGGGAAGGACCCTCCTCCCGGACTGCTCCACGACGGCCGCTTTCAGCGACGAGGAGTGGTTACCCAGGGACAAGCCCCTGGCGAAGTCGTGAGTATCCGGATACCATAATAATTCTTAGTATGTTTTATTGTACTGCTTCTTATCACGCCGAACATGATTATGCAGTCCTCCCGAGCCCATATCGACGTATCTTCGTTGGATGATTCTTTGGGCCTGTCAGATATGAACAGCGACTCACTCCCGACCGCCTCCTCCCCCCGCCCTACGGACGACGCCGAGGTGTTGTCTCAAAGGGAACTGAACCAAGGGGAGACAGTTCCGGAGGTGCCCCAAGGCGACATTCCAGGCGCTGGGCGCACGAGGGGCAAGACTCCCCTGGGCCCTAATGCCGGGGGCAGCAAGTCTAGCCCCAAGCCGGATATGGCGCCGGAACCTCCAGTGGTTCCGGATTCTGTCAGGCAACCCCTCGCTAAGGGGGGCAAGCCGTCTGTGCCGATGGCCTCAGTCCATCCAGAGGCATCGGACAACTTGCTGGAAGTGCTTCGCGGCGCTTCCATTGACGAAGAGCACCACACTATTATGGGTGCGGTAGTCAAGAAGGTTCAGTCCGCTAAGAGCGGACTGACTGAAGCCTATGCCAGCCTCCTAACCGGCTTTGAGGTAAGTAATCAAATTGTAAGAAAATGTTACAGCATAGATAGTAGCCCCTGATGCTCTGTTTGGCGTTCACGAAGAAAGGCCGAATAGAGGATCAAATAAAAATCGCAGGAGTCTAATCAGAATGTGTCTATGTGAATAAGCAGGCTTCACTGCTGGCCGCCACCGCTCGTACTGCGGAGGTCGCCGCACTGAAGTGGGACCTTGAGCGGTCCAAGGAAGAGCTCGGCCTTACCAAGAGGCAGCTCGAAGAGAACAAAGGTAAGTGACACCCCGTCTGAATATTGATAAAGAAAAATTTGGTTTTGGAATAATAGGATCGTCATGAATTTTGCTAGGGGCCACGACCGAAGTGGCGGCCCTGCAGGCGCTATCCGAGGCCGAAGACAAAGCGGCCAAGGAGCGCATCGAGCGAGAGAAGCAAGAGGCCCGAGTAGGCGAGGTGCAGCAAGAGCTCCAGGCTCTCGTCAAGAAACACGAGTCCTTGGAGCTTGACTCTAAGACGCAAGGGTCCGAGCTTGTGAAGGCCCTCGAAAACGCACAACATGCCAAGGCCGAAGCCCAAAAGGCCCTCCAGGAAATTGAGGCGGTTAAGAAGATAGCGGCGGGTAAGGCATTCATTATGCAAAGCAAGCATGTGAAGGAAACTTTCTTTTTAGTTACCTGAGTTCGGAGCTCTCCAGGAGCGTTCGCAGATCTACCCCGCAGTGTGTCGGATGCCGCGGAGTTCTACCGGGCCGAGGAGGGGAGCTCGACGGAGAAGTTGTTCTGGTCTCAGTATACTGGGACCGAACACCCAATGCCCTTGAGCGACCAGTTGAAGCAACTGGTCGAGCTTCACAAGACGGCCGAACAGGCCATGAAGGGTCTTATAGTCCGGATGTGGCCTGGCGAGCCCCTGCCTGGTAGCTACTTCGGTCTGGTGAGGCTGCTTGTGAATGCCTGCCCACGGTTTGAAGTCATAAAGTGGTCCGTCTGCATCGAGGGTGCGCGCAGGGCTTTTGCCCGGGCGAAGGTGCACTGGGCGAAGCTGGACGCCGAAAAGCTGGTGAAGGAGGGGCCGCCGGAGGGCAAGGAGCATCGCCACCCCGAAAAGTATTATGACAGTGTCCCGAAGGGTGCTCGCCTTGTGGCGGAGGAATGTGCTAAGGATGTAATATTTGAATGAATGTACTCATGCGATCCTGTAATATGAAACGAGTGCATTTGTGCTATGCAACGCTTGTTAATTTAAAATATTACCTTCTGTGCGGCCGTTTATAAAATCTGAGAGTTGGCCAGTCGTCGGCTTCTGCCCCCATGTAACTAGTACTAAGGTGTTCAGGATAAACCTGAGCACTCTTTATCCCAATTTTGGGTCCTTTGAAGGAGGTGTTCAGCACAACGAACCAGGCAATCAGACTATAAAGCTTTATCACTCTCACTTAGCCATAGAAGTCTACAATTTTAAATTTTGGCGAAGCCCCTAGTATTCGGAAGGCCGAATTTGGGGCGCTATATACGCCTAAGTCGGGCAAGGCTGACTCCTCGCCCGAAGCGGAAAAAGTCTTTAAGGACTTGAGACCTCTCGAACAACGACCAGCTCTCGCCTCATCATGACAGTCGGTTTTCGGCTTTCTCTACTGAGGTGCTCGTCCGGAAGAACCGGGACACAATCGCAGTAGTTCTCCCAGTGCTACCTTAGCCGATATTGCGGAATGTAAGGTACCAAAACATGGGAGCCGGGCAAACCCAACTATTGACCCAAGACATGATTCGGAGCTGATGCATATAATGCTATAAGTTCGGGGTGCCGCACTGTTGAAAGTGTTCGGACTTTTCACGCCGTGTTATGGGGTATACTGAAGCCCCTGGCGCACTGGTCGTACCAGAATGTACGGGTGCAATTTGTCGTAAAATAAGCAGACAAGGAAAAAGGAAATGCAATAATAGACTAACGCTATGCATTGTTATTTAAATAATATGTCAAAGCGTACGGATACAAGTAGTGCAAAGCAAAAAATAGGACTATTTGACATGTCCTATCCAAGGGCAGGCTGCATATTGGTATGTAAAATAGGTATTCGATCGTTATCAGAGACCACCTGGGGATTCCCTTGTACGTCAGAGCGTCTTGCTTCCTTGGTATTTCCTTCCCGCAATGAGTCAACAATCAGACTGCCGGAGAGGTCTTCCAGAGAGTAAGGTCCTGAAAGAGAAAAAAAATGACAAAGGTATACGTGCCCTGGGGCGGTTGAGCCGCATTGTGGGCCGTGCCATAGTCGTGCCTCTGCCTATGCCCATGGTATCTTGAGTGCCTAGTTATGTACGCGCGGCACAAATTTCGCCGCTTGACTGGGACTATGGCGGAGGCCAAATTGTTATCCGAGCTCTGAACGTGCCTGGAGATCCTGTTGCAGGTTACTCCAGACTCGCTTGAAGGTGTCCGGGGGCCTTTTTGCCGAGTTGGCGGTTGGCCTCAGAAGGCTGCTTTGTGCTTCCGCTGCGAGGGCTGCAGTGTGCTCCTCCGTGCGGCGCGAGCGTTCTGTGTTTCCATTAATTGTTATAACTCCGCGAGGTCCTGGCATTTTCAGCTTGAGGTAAGCATAGTGCGGTACTGCATTGAATCTAGCAAATGCAGTTTGTCCGAGTAGTGCGTGATAACCACTACGGAAGGGGACGATATCGAAGATTAGTTCCTCTCTTCGGAAGTTGTCCGGAGATCCGAAGACCACTTCCAGTGTGATTGAGCCCGTGCAACAGGCCTCTACACCTGGTATGACACCCTTGAAGGTGGTTTTTGTGGGTTTGATCCTCGAGGGGTCTATACCCATTTTGTGCACTGTATCCTAATAGAGCAGGTTCAGGCTGCTTCCACCGTCCATAAGGACTAGAGTGCGGTGAAACCCGTCGATGATGGGATCAAGAACCAATGCGGCAGAACCGCCATGACGGATACTAGTGGGGTGGTCCCTACGATCGAAAGTGATCGGACAAGAAGACCATGGGTTGAACTTTGGGGCGACTGGCTCCATCGCATAGACGTCCCTTAGTGCACGCTTCCGTTCCCTCTTGGGAATATGGGTTGCGTATATCATGTTCACCATTTTCACTTGGGGAGGAAATTTCTTCTATCCTCCTGTGTTCGGCGGCCAGGGCTCCTCCTCATCGTCGCTATGCAGCCCCTTTTCCTTGTTTTCGGTATTCAACTTGCCGGCCTGCTTGAACACCCAGCATTCTCTGTTGGTGTGATTGGCTGGCTTATCGGGGGTGCCGTGAATTTGACACAAGCGATCGAGTATGCGGTCCAAACTGGACGGGCCCAGATTGCTTCTTTAGAACGGCTTCTTTCGCTGACCGGATTTAGAGCCACTGAACCGGCATTGACTGTCGTGTCTTCGGCGTTGTCACCGTTGTTGCGGCGCTTGTGTCTGTTGCGACGTGGTCTGCCGTTACTATCTTTGGCATCTGAATTGCCATGATTTCTTGATGTGTTGTTGCTGCGAGCCAGCCAACTATCCTCGCCCGTGCAAAAGCGGGTCATGAGTGTCGTGAGGGCTGCCATAGACTTCGGCTTCTCTTGGCCGAGGTGCCGGGTGACCCACTCGTCACGGATGTTATGCTTAAATGCCGCTAAGGCCTCTGCATCCGGACAGTCGAAAATTTGGTTCTTCTTACTTAGGAACCGGGTCCAGAATTTCCTGGCTGCTGAGTTATATGGCTCAAGTCATCAGCATCCGGTGGTCGCACATAAGTGCCCTGGAAGTTGTCAAGGAATGCATCTTCCAAATCCTCCCAACTGCCAATGGAGTTTGCTGGCAAGCTATTCAGCCAATGCCGAGCTAGTCCTTTGAGTTTTAGTGGGAGGTACTTGATGGCATGTAGATCGTCACCGTGGGCCATGTGGATGTGGAGGAGGAAATCCTCGATCCATACCGCGGGGTCTGTTGTACCATCATATGACTCAATGTTCACGGGTTTAAATCCTTCTGGGAATTCGTGATCCATTACTTCATCAGTGAAGCATAGGGGGTGTGCGGCACCTCTGTGTCGGGCTATGTCACGACATAGTTCATACGAGTCTTGTCTGCTGTATTCGGCCCGGCCGGATTTGCTTTTAGTGTATCCGGCGTGACGATCATCGTCATGCGTCGGGGCGCGCCCCCGTGATCCGTAGATCGATCTTGTATGTCCTGCTTTGTTGTCCAATACGTCTCGCAGGTCCTGCGTGTTGCCCCGGGCCTTGGTGTTTTTGTTTTTCTGGCGACGGGGTGCGGGCTGGACTTGGGGCATCACGGGGTGCGGGCTGGACTTCGGGCTGATATGCCCCTCTGTCTCGGCCACGAGGTGGCCGATCAGCCGCATCATACGCTGGTAATTATAGGTTTTAATGCTTCCTCCTCGAGTTGGGGTAGCAACCTGCGCTTTGGGTAACTCTTGGTTGGGCGCTCGAGTTCGTATTCCTCGGCCGCCAGGACCTCAGTCCATCTATCCGCTAGCAGATCTTGATCAGCTCGAAGTTATTGTTGCTTTTTCTTCCGGCTATTTGCTGTGGCTATAAGCCGGCGCTTGAAGCGCTCCTGCTCGACGGGATCCTCAGGCACGATAAATTCTTCGTCGCCGAGGCTCACCTCGTCTTCGGAGAGAGGCATGTAATTGTCATCCTCTGATTCTCCGTCTGCTGCCCATTCCTGAGGGCTAGCTTGTTCATCCTCCCGCTCGAGGACTGGCTGGAGGGGATTGTCTTCGTCTTCGGCACTATCCGGAGCGTTATTGTCTCTTGTGCCGGTATCGCTGCCTTTGCTATGGCGGGACTTAGAGCGGCGCCGCTGAGCCGGTGCTTGGATTGCTTCTTGGAGGGATTATCCTCCATTGCCTTATCGCCATCGCCTTCTTTGGGGGTGTCCACCATGTATATATCATATGATGAGGTGGCAGTCCAGCGCCCTATGGGCGGTGGTTCCTGTTCATCTCCTGCATCGTCGTCCATACTGTCGATGTCTTCGGAGCCGAAATCGAGCATGTCGGTTAAATCGTCGACAGTGGCTACTAAGTGGGTGGTGGGTGGGGAGCGAATTTCTTCGCCGTCCGCATCCCACTCTAGCCGGACATAGTTCGTCCAAGGGTCTCCTGACAAGGAGAGAGACCTCAATGAGTTTAGCACGTCGCCCAGTGGTGAGTGCTGAAAGATATCCGCGGAGGAAAACTCCATGTTCGGTGCCCAATCAGATTCGATAGGCACGGACGCAGGCGGTTCGGAGCCCGTGGCCGGGGATGAATCCAAGTGTCCGGCAACACGGGTCTCATAGGAAGTGAAGTCAGCATTCGGCTCTATCGCCGCTGAGTGCGCGGCCTTTGTGGCGGGGTCCATCCACCGTCCTCGGACGGCGCAATCTGTTCCGGATTGAGGGCCGGAGTAGTTGCAGGTGTGATCTCCCGAACACTGTCCGACGACATAGCTAAGTCATGCTCGTCGTGACTGTGCGGTGCACCTGACATGGGCTCGAATCTGTCGAAGATCAAGTCTCCGCGGATGTCGGCAGTATAGTTCAAGTTTCGAAACCTGACCTGATGGCCAGGGGCGTAGCTCTCGATCTGCTCCAGATGGCCAAGCGAGTTGGCCCGCAATACGAAGCCACCGAATACGAAGATCTGTCCTGGGAGGAAAGCCTCGCCCTAGATCGCATCGTTGTCGATGATCGAAGGAGCCATCAAGCCTTTATCGCGACAGCACAGTGGAACTCTCAATGAAAGCACCAATGTCGGTGTCAAAACCGGCGGATCTCGGGTATTACCTCCATCGAGAGGGCCCGAACCTGGGTAAACATTGTGTCCCCCGCCTCCTGTTACCATCCGCCTTAGACGCACAGTTTGGGACCCCCTACCCGAGATCCGCCGGTTTTGACACCGACAACCAGCGCCCGGGTTCTCCTCCTCCTCCTCCGTGTGCATGGGCTCTGTTCTTGGCGCCCTTGCCGGGGATGCCCCTCGGGGCGGCGTACTCGATAGGGGCGGCGTGTTGTGGGTAGCCCTCTGTGGTTCCTCCTTCCGCTGTCCTCCTCCTGCAACCACGGCAAGGTCAGCACCAAGAGATCGTGCCCCCAACAAACGTTGACGAGGGGTGAGTGGTGAACTTATGCTGGGGGCTGTGCCGGGGGCTGCTGTCCGGGCTGCTCAACACCACTAGCGGTGTGCCGAAACTGCCTGCCGGGGGCTGGCCGCTCACCGAAGCCCTGGCCCTCTTCACCCTCTGGGCCAGTGTCTCCGTATCCCTGCAAAGAAGAACAAGGTAAGACAGGTGGCACGGTCTGAGGGGATGGAGATGACAAAAAGGAGCAAGATACTTACTCGTCCTCCACCTCCTCCTCTGCTGCCTTCCTCTTCCTCCTTGGGCTGAGGGACCCAAAATCGAAGATAACCTCCGCATCGTCATCTGCGGGGGGAGGGAGGCAGATGGGGTCCATGGGCGCTTGGACGAAGAAGAGGCAGATGCTTTCTTCTTCGCCACCGCGGCCTTCGCCGGCTTCTTCACTGCCGCAGCCCTTGTCTGGCGTGTGGACCCCTCCAGGGCTTGCCGCAGTTGTATGGCCCTGCTGGGCCGGACTGGCTCGCCAGAGGTGGCCCGCCGCAGAACTCGCCCTCTCCCCATGGCCGGAGGGTCGACAATCTCGGCCTCCTCCGACGACGACTCGTCGACCACATCTTCGACAAGAGGGGCCCCGGTGCCGGCGCTGCTGGCCTCCCCAGCGGACTCCGCCCACTGGGCAAGCTCCTTCTCCTCCGCGGCCATTGCAGCCTCGTCCTCTACGCCGCCAGTGCTGCCGGCCTCCTTGGCGAGCTCCGCCTCCACTGCCCTGGCGGCGATGTAGTCCAGCTCCGCCTGGGTGGTGTCCTGGATAAGCAGCGGCTCCTTGCGGACGTATATCTCCGCCAAGCCGTCAAAGAACTCCTGCACCTCCTCCTCCGGTGGCGGGGCCCAATCTTGGACAGGACCGTGCGCATTGCAGTCCGGCATCATGGCGATGATGTCGGTCTGACGCGAGTTGTTGCTCAGCGGGACCACCCCCGCCGGCAACCCAAACAGGGGCCCCTTGACGACCTTGCCGGACCTGTCTGCCCAGCCATCGCGGTTCACGTCGAGCTGAAAGATTCGCTGACAGAAGTGGGCATGCCCCATCACCGTGAAGTTGTGGTTGAGGCCGGGGCGAAGCCTCATGATATCCGCCGCGTTCTAGAAGAGCCAGGCCGGCCTCCCCTTGTTGTGCAGCGGAGCAATTCGGCGGTGGAGGAAATCCGCCCCGATCATCTCAAGGGTGAGCCCGGCCTCGATGAGATGAAGAATCATGGTGGTGGTGATCGTGAGCTTCGTGTCGTCAGCATCGACATTGCTCCAGTCGCCTCTGCGAACAGGCGGTGCCTGGCGAACCCGGCAGAACTCCTGTGGATCGTCCTCCTCGATCCAGCACCACCGGCCCCGCCATTCTTCCCACCTCTCCTTCTGGGCGCCCTCCGGGTACGTCCCCTTGGACCTTGGGATCCAGGCGACACACCCAGAGATGGCGCCTCCTGCTTGAATCCGAGGGAAGAAGTAATGGCGTAAGAGCGCCGTGTTGGGAAGAACTCCGACGAAGCCCTCACAGAGGTGGGCGAACAGAGCTATGCACGCCACGGCATTTGGAGTAAAATCCAGAAGGTGGAAACCGAAGGTGTGCATGATATCATTGAAGAAATCGGAGAAAGGGGGGCAAAGGCCGCAAGAAAAGTAATCGACAAAGAACGAATACCGATTTGGGGCGGCCTCGGTGCAATTGGCGGGGATGACATGCGTGGCTGGATGCCCCGTCGTCTCTCCCCCCGTCTTGCACCCCCACAGGGGCCTGAAGCAGTCCCGGAGCTCGAACACATCGACCGTCAAGGGGAAGTAGGCGAGCTGCGTCCGCTACGCCGCCAACGCACTCTCCGGCGGCTCCGCCGCTCCAGCGTCCTTGGCCACTCCCTTGCCCTTGGTGGATTTGGGGGCCATGGCGACTGCGAGGGGGAGGGGACGGAGTACAGCAAAGATGCAACAACGGCGAGCAGAGGCGAAAGCTTGGGAAGGAAGGAGAAGGGGACAGCGGTTCCGATATTGAAGAAGATGCAAGGGGTAGATGAGCAGCGCGCCCGCGGTTATTCCTTTTTACAAGGAAGGCGCGGGCTGCCTCTTTTCCCATTAACTGCGATGTGACGCATGCGTGCGGGAACCACCCCACGCATGACCCCCATGTCACGCACAACCCTCCACGTCGCGCGTTCAACGCGGGTCGTGGGGAAGCGCACCGGACAAAACAGTTACCGCGGTAAAATCCGCCCCACCTGCCCGCGCACCGTTCTGGGCCTGTCCCAACAACGCGTTGCGCTTATGTGTGGCCCAGGCCCGGGGGTCCTGTCGGTGTACAAAAGTAGGGGCTCTCCTTTTGTCCCCTTAACTTGTGCACGGGCAATCAGAGCCACGCGCCGCGGCCACACTTAGCAGGGCAGAGGAGGGGAGCCGGAGAGAAGCCAAAGCCCAAGACAAACAAGACAACGCCAAGACCAAGAACCCAAAAAGCAGAGGGGCGAAGTAGATTCCCCCGGCAAGACCCTTGCCGGGGCAGCCTCAGCATCCCCGGCAAGAGCCTTGCCGGGGCAGCTCGCCCAACACCAGCGCAGTGAGCCACCCTTGAGCCCAAGAGTTCCAAACACCACCAACGACTACGTTGGAACCAAGGCTCGGGAGGCACCTCTGTGGTGGCATGCAGATCTTTGTCAAGATCATAAACACGTGAGATCAGATGAGTACCAGAAGACGGCGACCCTCGGCGGGATCCTAGCCGAGGAGATCCACCAGACCCCCGGCAAGCGCCTTGCCGGGGACGACTCCAACGCCACGGCAAGACCCTTGCCGGGCCCCCGGCAAGGCCCTTGCCGAGGTCATCGGCGGGGCCACTGCCAGGCCCGCGTCGACCAAGACTCCGCCGCCGTTCACATGCAGCTGCCAACCCAACCAGCTGGGCAGGCACCTGCGTGGCAACATGCGGCTTCCAGGCCAACTCAGAAAGCGCCTGCGTGGTGGCATACAGATCTTCGTGAAGGCTCCACCACCGCGCCACCTCAGCTGCCTGCCTGCCTACATGGCACCGCACGCATCGCTGGCCTGGGCGCGTGTCGAAGCGAGACGGAGCGGCGACGGACGGGACGGGCCTCGCCCCCGTCCCCGATAAAGCTAAGGGACACCTAAGCGATGCATTAAATGCGTCTTGTCCTGTAATACGGGCGATAAGGTCGCAGCACTATGGACCTTTCCACCTCCTGTGTGCCACTGTGGCAGCCCCTTTCGGCTATAAAAGGAGGCCCGTGGCATACTGGAGGGGGATTCGGCTCTTTTGGGCAAGTTGCACCCCGTAGCTAGCTCAAGAACACTCAATACATCCACCAAAGCAGGACTAGGGTATTTGATAGGTCTCCAACGTATCTATAATTTTTGATTGCTCCATGCTATATTATCTTCTGTTTTGGACATTATTGGGCTTTATTATTCACTTTTATATTATCTTTGGGACTAACCTATTAACCGGAGGCCCATCCCAGAATTGCTGTTTTTTTGCCTATTTCAGAGTTTTGAAGAAAAAGAATATCAAACGGAGTCCAAACGGAATGAAACTTCTGGGAACGTGATTTTTGGAACGAACATGATCCAGGAGACTTGGACCCTACGTCAAGAAACAAAGGAGGAGGCCACGAGGTAGGGGGCGCGCCTACCCCCCCGAGGCCCGCCCTCCACCCTCGTGGGCCCCCTGTTGCTCCACCGACGTACTCCTTCCTCCTATATATACCTACGTACCCCCAAACAATCAGATATGGAGCCAAAAACCTAATTCCACCGCCGCAACCTTCTGTACGCACGAGATCCCATCTTGGGGCCTGTTCCGGAGCTCCGCCGGAAGGGGCATCGATCACAGAGGGCTTCTACATCAACACCATAGCCTCTCCGATGAAGTGTGAGTAGTTTACCTCAGACCTTCGGGTCCATAGTTATTAGCTAGATGGCTTCTCTCTTTTTGGATCTCAGTACAATGTTCTCCCCCTCTCTCGTGGAGATCTATTCGAAGTAATCTTCTTTTGCGGTGTGTTTGTTGAGACCGATGAATTGTGGGTTTATGATCAAGTTTATCTATGAACAATATTTGAATCTTCTGAATTCTTTTATGTATGATTGGTTATCTTTGCAAGTCTCTTCGAATTATTAGTTTGGTTTGGCCTACTAGATTGATCTTTCTTGCAATGGGAGAAGTGCTTAGCTTTGGGTTCAATCTTGCGGTGTCCTTTCCCAGTGACAGTAGGGGCAGCAAGGCACGTATTGTATTGTTCCATCGAGGATAACAAGATGGTTTTTTTTATCATATTGCATGAATTTATCCCTCCACATCATGTCATCTTGCTTAAGGCGTTACTCTGTTTTTATGAACTTAATACTCTAGATGCATGCTGGATAGCGGTCGATGAGTGGAGTAATAGTAGTAGATGCAGGAAGGAGTCAGTCTACTTGTCTCGGACGTGATGCCTATATACATGATCGTACCTAGATATTCTCATAACTATGCTCAATTCTGCCAATTGCTCAACAGTAATTTGTTCACCCACCATAAAATGCTCTTGAGAGAAGCAACTAGTGAAACCTATGGCCCCCGGGTCTATCTTCATCATATTAATCTTCCAACACTTAGTTATTTCCTTTGCTTTTTTACTTTGCTTTTATTTTACTTTGCATCTTTATCATAAAAATACCAAAAATATTATCCTATGATATCTATCAGATCTCACTCTCGTAAGTGACCGTGTAGGGATTGACAACCCCTTATGGCGTTGGTTGCGAGGATTTATTTGTTTTGTTTAGGTGCGAGGGACTCGCGCGTAGCCTCCTACTGGATTGATACCTTGGTTCTCAAAAACTGAGGGAAATACTTACGCTACTGTGCTGCATCACCCTTTCCTCTTCAAGGGAAAACCAACGTAGTGCTCAAGAGGTAGCAAGAAGGATTTCTCGCGCCGTTGCCGGGGAGGTCTACGCAAAAGTCAACATACCAAGTACCCATCACAACCCTTATCTCCCGCATTACATTATTTGCCATTTGCCTCTCGTTTTCCTCTCCCCCACTTCACCCTTGCCGTTTTATTCGCCCTCTGTTTTTCGTTCTCCTCTTTTTCGCTTGTTTCTCGTTTGCTCGCGTGTTGGATTGCTTGCTTGTCACGATGGCTCAAGATAATACCAAATTATGTAACTTTACCAATACCAACAATAATTATTTCCTTAGCACTCCGATTGCTCCTCTTACCGATACTGAATCTTGTGAAATCAATGCTGCTTTGTTGAATCTTGTCATGAAAGATCAATTCGCCGGCCTTCTTAGTGAAGATGCCGCTACTCATCTAAATAGCTTCGTTGATTTGTGTGATATGCAAAAGAAGAAAGATGTTGATAATGATATTGTTAAGTTGAAGCTATTTCCTTTTTCGCTTAGAGATCGTGCTAAAGCTTGGTTTTCGTCTTTGCCTAAAAATAGTATTGATTCTTGGAATAAGTGCAAAGATGCTTTTATCTCTAAGTATTTTCCTCCCGCTAAGATCATATCTTTCTTAGAAACGATATCATGAATTTTAAGCAACTTGATCATGAACATGTTGCACAAGCTTGGGAGAGGATGAAATTAATGATACATAATTGCCCTACTCATGGTTTGAATTTGTGGATGATTATACAAAATTTTTATGCCGGATTGAATTTTGCTTCTAGAAATCTTTTAGATTCGGCCGCGGGAGGCACTTTTATGGAAATCACTTTAGGAAAAGCTACTAAACTCCTAGATAATATTATGGTTAATTATTCTCAATGGCACACTGAAAGATCTACTAATAAAAAGGTGCATGCGATAGAAGAAATTAATGTTTTGAGTGGAAAGATGGATGAACTTATGAAATTATTTGCTACTAAGAGTGTTTCTTCTGATCCTAATGATATGCCCTTGTCTACTTTGATTGAGAATAATAATGAATCTATGGATGTGAATTTTGTTGGTAGGAATAATTTTGGTAACAACGCGTATAGAGGAAACTTTAATCCCGGGCCTTATCCTAGCAATTCCTCTAATAATTATGGTAATTCCTACAACAACTCTTATGGAAATTTTAATAAGATGCCCTCTGACTTTGAGACTAGTGTTAAAGAGTTTATGAATTCGCAAAAGAATTTCATTGCTTTGCTTGAAGAGAAATTGCTTAAAGTTGATGAATTGGCTAGGAACATTAATAGAATTTCTCTTGATGTTGATTCTTTAAAGCTTAGATCTATTCCTCCTAAGCATGATATCAATGAGTCTCTCAAAGCCCTGCGAATTTCCATTGGTGAGTGCAAATAAAGAACCGCTAGGATGCGTGCTAAGAAAGATTACTTTATGAAAGCTTGTTCTTCAAATTTCTATGAAAATAAAGATGAAGATCTAAAAGTTATTGATGTGTCCCCTATTAAATCTTTGTTTTGCAATATGAATCTTGATAATGATGGGACTGAATATGATCCACCTTTACCTAGCAGGCGTTCCAAAAATTCGGAGTTTTTAGATCTTAATGCTAAAATTGATAAAAGTGGGATTGAAGAGATCAAAACGTTAGATGTTGATAAACCCACTATTTTGGATTTCAAGGAATTTAATTATGAAAATTGCTCTTTGATAGATTGTATTTCCTTGTTGCAATCCGTGCTAAATTCTCCTCATGCTTATAGTCAAAATAAAGCCTTTACCAAACATATCGTTGATGCTTTGATGCAATCTTATGAAGAAAAGCTTGAGCTGGAAGTTTCTATCCCTAGAAAACTTTATGATGAGTGGGAACCTAATATTAAAATTAAGATTAAGGATCATGAGTTCTATGCTTTGTGTGATTTGGGTGCTAGTGTTTCCACGATTCCAAAAACTTTGTGTGATTTGCTAGGTTTCCGTGATTTTGATGATTGCTCTCTAAACTTGCACCTTGCGGATTCCACTATTAAGAAACCTATGGGAAGAATTAATGATGTTCTTATTGTTGCAAATAGGAATTATGTGCCCGTAGATTTTATCGTTCTTGATATAGATTGCAATCCTTCATGTCCTATTATTCTTGGTAGACCTTTCCTTAGAACGATTGGTGCAATTGTTGATATGAAGGAAGGGAATATTAGATTCCAATTTCCGTTAAAGAAAGGCATGGAACACTTCCCTAGGAAGAAAATAAAATTACCATATGAATCTATCATGAGAGCCACTTATGGATTGCCTACCAAAGATGGCAATACCTAGATCTATCCTTGCTTTTATGCCTAGCTAGGGGCGTTAAACGATAGCGCTTGTTGGGAGGCAACCCAATTTTATTTTTAGTTTTTTGCCTTTTGCTTCTGTTTAGGAATAAATATTTGTTCTAGCCTCTGGTTATATGTGTTTTTATATTTTAATTAGTGTTTGTGCCAAGTTAAACCTATAGGATCCTCTTGGATGATAGTTATTTGATCTTGTAGAAATTTCCAGAAACTTTCTGTTCACGAAAATAATTGTAAAAAATCACCAGAACGAGATAAAATATTGATTCCAATTGCTGCTGATAAATAAACAAATTGTCTAGGTCGTCCTATTTTGGCTGATGTTTTGGAGTTCCATAAGTTTGCGTTAGTTACAGATTACTACAGACTTTTCTGTTTTTGACAGATTCTATTTTTCGTGTGTTGTTTGCTTATTTTGATGAATCTATGGCTAGTAAAAGAGTTTATAAACCATAGAGAAGTTGGAATACATTAGTTTTAACATCAATATAAATAAATAATGAGTTCATTACAGTACCTTGAAGTGGTCTTTTGTTTTCTTTCGCTAACGGAGCTCACAAGATTTTCTGCTAAGTTTTGTGTTGTGAAGTTTTCAAATTTTGGGTGAAAGATTTGATGGATTATGGAACAAGGAGTGGCAAGAGCCTAAGCTTGGAGATGCCCATGGCACACCCAAGATAATCTAAGGACACAAAAAGCCAAAGCTTGGGGATGCCCCGGAAGGCATCCCTCTTTCGTCTACTTCCATCGGTAACTTTACTTGGAGCTATATTTTTATTCACCACATGATATGTGTTTTGCTTGGAGCGTCTTGTATTATTTGAGTATTTATTTGTTAGTTTACCACAATCATCTTTGATGTACACACCTTTTGAGAGAGACACACATGATTCGGAAATTATTAGAATACTGTATGTGCTTCACTTATATCTTTTGAGTTATATAGTTTTGCTCTAGTGCTTCACTTATATCTTTTAGAGCGCGGTGGTGGATTTGTTTTATAGAAACTATTGATTTCTCATGCTTCACTTATATTATTTTGAGAGTCTTAAAATAGCATGTCAATTTGCTTTAATTAATATCATGAGAAAATTTGATGCTTGATAATTGTTTTGAGATATAAAGGTGGTAATATCATAGTTGTGCTAGTTGAGTAATTGTGGAATTGAAAAATACATGTGTTGGAGTTTGTGATTCCCGTAGCATGCACGTATGGTGAACCGTTATGTAACGAAGTCGGAGCATGAAGTATTTGTTGATTGTCTTCCTTTGTGTGGCGGTCGGGATCGCGCGATGGTTAACTCCTACCAACCCTTCCCCTAGGAGCATGCGTAGTAGTACTTTGCTTCGAGGGCTAATAAATTTTTGTAATAAGTATATGAGTTCTTTATGACTAATGTGAGTCCATGGATTATATGCACACTTACCTTTCCACAATTTTCTAGCCTCTTCGGTACCGCGCATTGCCCTTTCTCACCTTGAGAGTTGGTGCAAACTTCGCCGGTGCATCCAAACCCCGTGATATGATACGCTCTTTCACACATAAACCTCCTTATATCTTCCTCAAAACAGCCACCATACCTACCTATCATGGCATTTCCATAGCCATTCCGAGATATATTGCCATGCAACTTTCCACCGTTTCATTTATCATGACATACTCCATCATTGTCATATTGCTTTGCATGATCATGTAGTTGACATTGTATTTGTGGCAAAGCCACCATTCATAATTCTTTCATACATGTCGCTCTTGATTCATTGCATATCCAGGTACACCGCCGGAGGCATTCATATAGAGTCATATTTTGTTCTAAGTATTGAGTTGTAATTCATGAGTTGTAAGTAAATAAAAGTGTGATGATCATCATTATTAGAGCATTGTCCCAAGTGAGGAAAGGATGATGGAGACTATGATTCCCCCACAAGTCGGGATGAGACTCCGGACTAAAAAAAAGAGGCCATAAAAAAAGAGAAAAGGCCCAAATAAAAAAAAGAGAAAAAGAGAGAAGGGACAATGTTACTATCCTTTTACCACACTTGTGCTTCAAAGTAGCACCGTGATCTTCATAATAGAGAGTCTCTCATTTTGTCACTTTCATATACTAGTGGGAAATTTCATTATAGAACTTGGCTTGTATATTCCAATGATGGGCTTCCTCAAATGCCCGAGGTCTTCGTGAGCAAGCAAGTTGGATGCACACCCACTTAGTTTCTTTTTGAGCTTTCATACACTTATAGCTATAGTGCGTCCGTTGCATGGCAATCCCTACTCCTCGCATTAACATCAATTGATGGGCATCTCCATAGCCCGTTGATTAGCCACGTTGATGTGAGACTTTCTCCTTTTTTGTCTTCCCACATAACCCCTACCATTATAGCTTGTTCCACAATAGTGCTATATCCATTGTTTGCACTCATGTATTGCGTAAGAATTGAAAAGGCTGAAGCGCGTTAAAAGTATGAACCAATTGCTTGGCCAAAACCGGGGTCGTACATGATATGAATATTTTGTGTGGGGAAGATGGAGCATAGCCAGACTATATGATTTTGTAGGGATAACTTGCTTTGGCTATGTTATTTTGATAAGACATAATTGCTTAGTTAGTATGCTTGAAGTATTATTGTTTTTATGTCAACATTAAACGTTTATCTTGAATCATATCAAATTTTAACATTCATGCCACAATGAGAAGAATTATATTTAAATTATGCCAAGTAGCACTCCGCATCAAAAATTCTGTTTTTATCATTTACCTACTCGAGGGCGAGCAGGAATTAAGCTTGGGGGTGCTTGATACGTCTCCAACGTATCTATAATTTTTGATTGCTCCATGCTATATTATCTTCTGTTTTGGACATTATTGGGCTTTATTATTCACTTTTATATTATTTTTGGGACTAACCTATTAACTGGAGGCCCAACCCAGAATTGTTGTTTTTTTGCCTATTTCAGAGTTTCACAAAAAAAGAATATCAAGCGGAGTCCAAACGGAATGAAACCTTCGGGAACGTGATTTTTGGAACGAACATGATCCAGGAGACTTGGACCCTATGTCAAGAAACAAAGGAGGATGCCACGAGGTAGGGGGGCGCGCCTACCCCCCCAAGCGCTCTCCACCCTCATGGGCCCCCTGTTGTTCCACCGACATACTCCTTCCTCCTATATATACCTACGTACCCCCAAACGATCAGATACGGAGCCAAAAACCTAATTCCACCGCCGCAACCTTCTGTACCCACGAGATCCCATCTTGGGGCCTGTTCCGGAGCTCCGCCGGAAGGGGCATCGATCACAGAGGGCTTCTACATCAACACCATAGCCTCTCCAATGAAGTGTGAGTAGTTTACCTCAGACCTTCGGGTCCATAGTTATTAGCTAGATGGCTTCTTCTCTCTTTTTGGATCTCAATACAATGTTCTCCCCCTCTCTCATGGAAATCTATTCGATGTAATCTTCTTTTGCGGTGTGTTTGTTGAGACCGATGAATTGTGGGTTTATGATCAAGTTTATCTATGAACAATATTTGAATCTTCTGAATTCTTTTATGTATGATTGGTTATCTTTGCAAGTCTCTTCGAATTATCAGTTTGGTTTGGCCTACTAGATTGATCTTTCTTGCAATGGAAGAAGTGCTTAGCTTTGGGTTCAATCTTGCGGTGTCCTTTCCCAGTGATAGTAGGGGCAGCAAGGCACGTATTGTATTGTTGCCATCGAGGATAACAAGATGGTTTTTTTTATCATATTGCATGAATTTATCCCTCTACATCATGTCATCTTGCTTAAGGCGTTACTTTGTTTTTATGAAATTAATACTCTAGATGCATGCTGGATAGCAGTCGATGAGTGGAGTAATAGTAGTAGATGCAGGCAGGAGTCGGTCTACTTGTCTCGGACGTGATGCCTATATACATGATCATACCTAGATATTCTCATAACTATGCTTAATTCTGTCAATTGCTCAACAGTAATTTGTTCACCCACCGTAAAATACTTATGCTCTTGAGAGAAGCCACTAGTGAAACCTATGGCCCCCGGGTCTATCTTCATCATATTAATCTTCCAACACTTAGTTATTTCCTTTGCTTATTTCCTTTGCTTTTATTTTACTTTGCATATTTATCATAAAAATACCAAAAATATTATCCTATCATATCTACCAGATCTCACTCTCATAAGTGACCGTGTAGGGATTGATAACCCCTTATCGCGTTGGTTGCGAGGATTTATTTGTTTTGTGTAGGTGCGAGGGACTCGCGCGTAGCCTCCTAATGGATTGATACCTTGGTTCTCAAAAACTGAGGTAAATACTTACACTACTGTGCTGCATCACCCTTTCCTCTTCAAGGGAAAACCAACGCAGTGCTCAAGAGGTAGCAGTATTATGCATCCTCGCGGCCCGAACCTGGGTAAACGACCCGTGTGCTTTCTGTCAGACCTGAGCTTCTCACAACCCCGCGCCCGCCGGCCATAGAAGGGGTTCCAGCGATCCCATAGGTGTCGTTCCCACCAACAGGATGTCTCCCTATAAAATAGTTTATGGAAAAGCTTGTCATTTGCCTCTTGAGTTAGAACATAAAGCATATTGGGAAATCAAAGAACTCAACTATGATTTCAAACTTGCCGGTGAAAAGAGGTTATTTGATATTAGCTCTTTGGATGAATGGAGAACCCAAGCTTATGAAAATGCCAAGTTATTTAAAGAAAAAGTTAGAAGATGGCATGATAAAAGAATTCAAAATCGTGAGTTTAAAGTTGGAGAATATGTTCTTTTGTACAACTCTTGTTTCTGATTCTTTGCAGGAAAACTCCTCTCAAAATGGGAAGGACCCTATGTTATCGAGGAGGTTTATCGCTCTGGAGCTATCAGGATAAATAGTGCCGAAGGTACTAACCCGAAGGTTGTTAATGGGCAAAAAATAAAACATTATATCTCTGGTACGCCCATTAATGTTGAAAGTAATATTATCCAAACTTTGACACCGGAAGAACACATAAAAGAGTCCTTCCAGAACACTCCAGAATCGTGAAAATAAGGAGGTACGTGATACGGTAAGTAAACGAACTCCAAAAAATCCGCAAACATATTTTTTGTCAGCTTTGGAATATTTTTTTAGGAAAATAAGAAACTACTTAGAAACGTACCCTGGTGGGCACAAGACACCAGGGCGCGCCTGGCTTGCCACGCGCGCCCAGGTGGATTGGGCCCACCTGGGGTACCTTCCGGACTCTATTTTTCTTCCGTTTGCTTGTTTCCCAAGATAAAAAATCTTTATATACCCCCGAACCTATTGACCACCGTAACGCGGAGAAATCTTCTGTTCTCTTTTCTTGTTGTTTTCGGTCAGATCTGTCATGCCAGGCATCATGTCTTCCTCCTCCTCCAACAACATGGAAGATGGTGCTTGGTTGATGAAGATTGAGCTGAAGAGAGAGGAGCCCGTAGAAGCCATCAAAGAGACAAGATCAAGGAGATTACCGGAGATCAAGTCCCGGTGGTCGAGCAAGCACTGCCGGCAGAGGAAGAATAAGAAGATATCCTCAAACCTTACTATGCTCACCTTACCCCTGCTGAGATTGAAGCATTTCGGATCATTGAAACGGTTCGTGTGCAAAATAAATATCTCACTCTTGGCATCAAGAGCACATCATCTTCCTCTGGAGCGTCATCCGTAGATAGGAGAACCTCTTGATCTTGAAGGACAGGATTGCTACCCACCACCACCACCTTCTTCTTCATCACCAAAAGAAAATTGCGTATCGGGTATGGGCACTCCCCTTGGCTTCCGCCAAGCTTGGGGGAGGTCCCCTGGTATCGTATCATCCCCACTATCTTTTTCCTTTACTTATTTTAGTTTAATCTTTTGCTTTAGATGAATAAAAGTTTAGTTTGATCCTTTCTTTTCGAGAGTTTGCTTAGTGATCTATCCTTGTAATAGTGTGCGAGATATATAATAAAGTTTAGTTTGAGTTTTTGCTTTCTTTACTTTCATGTCGCAATAAAAAGAAAGGAAATAAATAAAAGGAAAGGAAATAAATCAAGAATATCGTATACTAATCTTATGGTAGGTGATGACACCACATAAGGAAAAGTATAAGTAGGAATTTTTATTAGAGATTGACAAACATAGCATTAGTCAATGATGCAACTCATGAAAGAATTAATAAGGGAAGAGAAGATTCACATATAAATATACTATCCTATAAATCTTTTGTGATTGTGAGCCCCCATCAAAATATGATATGCCAAAATTGTTGACGTTGGCCAAGGATGACAACTTAATTATTTATGTTTGTTCATATTCAGATAGAAGATATATTGTCATAGATCCTTCAACATGTGGTGCTTGCCCCCTATCTTTGCTAGCCAAAAACTCTACACTAAGTAGAGATACTACTTGTGCATCCAAAAACCCTTAAACCCAAATCTTACTTTCAAGAGTCCACCATACCTACCTAGGGATTGAGCAAGATCCCTCAAGTAAGTTGTCATTGGTGCAACGAGGCAATAAAAATTGCTTCTAAAAGTGTGAGCTCATTGAGTGTAAGAGAAAAGTGAGCGTTGTATGAACTTGTGATGGTGAAGAATAAAAGCGACAGACTGCATAATAAAGGTTGCCATCACAAGGGGCAATACAGCGTGACGTTCTTTTGCACTAAGGGGTTGAGCATACAAACAAATAAGCGCATGGCAACCTCTGCTTCCCTGAAGGGCCTATCATTTACTTTTATGTATTTACTTTTATGCAAAGAGTCAAAAGTTTTTCCCTCTATTCCTTTTTATTTTCTCCTTTGGCAAGCATCATGTGGTGAGGAAAGATCTAGGCACATATGTCAGTTGAATATGGGTAGCATGAATTATTATTTTTGACATCACCCTCGAGGTGAATACATTGGGAGGCGAAACTATATGCCCCTATCTTTCTATGTGTCCGGTACGAAACGTTTTGCTCATGGGTATGCGGTGAGTGTTAGCAATCATAGAAGACTATATGATGGTTGAGTATGTGGACTTGCCTAAAGGCTCCGACACGTGACCCTTCCTGAAAAGATGATGAATTGTAGTTGCGAAGTTGACTGAGAACATAGTTTGTTGGTTTATAATAGAGTTTTTGCTTTATACTTCGATAGTGTGATGAATTGTCACTTATTCATGAGAAGTCTATGATAAAAGTTCTATGATAAGGGTCTTATGTTTAAGTTTGTTGCTGTTTTAATAATCAACATGATGCTTCTATGTCCGTATTTTGTTTTTATCGACACCTCTCTCTAAGCATGTGGACATGTTTTTCGATTTCGGTTTTCTCTTGAGGAGAAGCGAGGTCTAAGCTTGGGGGAGTTGATACGTTCATTTTGCATCATGTTTTCTTACTGTTATTTATGATGTTTTTATGCATAATAATGCTTTTTGGAGTAATTCTAATGCCTTTTCTCTCATAATTTGCAAGGTACACACAAAGAGGGAGAATTCTGGCAGCTGGAGATCTGGACCTGGAAAAGCTACGTCAGGCCACCTATTGTGCACAACTCCAAACAAGCTGAAACTTCACGGAGAATTTTTATGGAATATATGATGAATATTGGAGCAAATAAGTACCAGAGGAGGCCCACCAGGTGGGCACAACCCACCTGGGCACGCCAAGGAGCCCAGGCGCGCCCTGGTGGGTTGTGCTCAGGCAGGCCCACTTCCGGTGCCCATCTTCTGGTATATAGGTCATTTTGACCTAGAAAAAAAATAAGAGGACTTTCGGGGTGGAGCGCCGCCGTATCAAGGCGGAACTTGGGCAGGAGCACTTTTGCCCTCCGGCGGAGCGATTCCGCCGGGGGAACTTCCCTCCCGAAGGGGGAAATCATCGTCATCATCATCACCAACAACTCTCCCACCTTGGGGAGGGCTATCTCCATCAACATCTTCAACACCACCATCTCATCTCAAACCCTAGTTCATCTCTTGTGTTCAATCTTGTTACCGGAACTATAGATTGGTGCTTGTGGGTGACTAGTAGTGTTGATTACATCTTGTAGTTGATTACTATATGGTTTATTTGGTGGAAGATTATATGTTCAAATCCAATATGCTATTTAATACCCCTCTGATCTTGAGCATGATTATCATTTGTGAGTAGTTACTTTTGTTCTTGAGGTCACGGGAGAAATCATGTTGCAACTAATCATGTGAACTTGATATGTGTTCAATATTTTGATAGTATGTATGTTCTGATTCCCTTAGTGATGTCATGTGAATGTCGACTACATGACACTACACCATATTTGGGCCTAAGGGAATGCATTGCAGAGTAGCAATTAGATGATGGGTTGCGTGAGTGACAGAAGCTTAAACCCCAGTTTATGCGCTATTCCGTAAGGGACCGATTAGATCCAAAAGTTTAATGCTATGGTTAGAATTTATTCTTAATACTTTTCTCGTAGTTGCGGATGCTTGCGGGAGGGTTAATCATAAGTAGGAGGTTTGTTCAAGTAAGAACCACACCTAAGCACCGGTCCACCCACATATCAAATTATCAAAGTAGCGAACACGAATTGAATCAACATGATGAAAGTTACTAGATGAAATTCCCGTGTACCCTCAAGAACGCTTTGCTTATTATAAGAGACCGTTTTGGCATGTCCTTTGCCTCAAAAGGATTGGGCTACCTTGCTGCACTTTTGCTACTATTATCGTTACTTGCTCGTTACAAATTATCTTGCTATCAAACTACTCTGGTACTTACAATTTCAGCACTTGCAGACATTACCTTGCTGAAAACCACTTGTAATTTCCTTCTACTCCTCGTTGGGTTCGACACTCTTACTTATTTAAAATAGATACAATTGATCCCCAATACTTGTGGGTCATCACGCGCCGCTAGCGCCGTCATGCTCGGTCGCGCACACTTGCGCCCCACGCCTGCTCACCGCCGCTCGCCCGCCCACGCCTGATGCCACCCCGGGCCGTGCCCAGGGGCCCGCCTGCACCCCCTATCGCCCCGCCTGCCTCCGCTGCTGCAGTAGCCGCGCACGCCTGTGATACGTCTCCAACGTACCTAGAATTTTTGATTGTTCCATGCTATTTTATTATCAATCTTGGATGTTTTATAATCATTTTATAGTCATTTTATATCATTTTTTGGTACTAACCTATTGACATAGTGCCAAGTGCTTTTTTCTGCATGTTTTTTCCATCACAGGAAATCAATAACAGACGGAGTCCAAATGCCACTAAACTTTACGGAGATTTTTTATGGACCAGAAGGAAGATATTGGGCCCTGGTTGCACATGGGGTAGTCCCGAGGAGGGGACAACCCACCGGGGCGTTCCAGGAGGCCCTGGCGCGCCCTGGTGGGTTGCCCCCAACTCGGGTGCCCCCCGGACCGCCTCTTTGCTCTATAAATACCCCAAAAATCCAGAAACCCTAGGGGAGTCGACGAAATATTCATCTAGCCGCCGTAGAGTCCAGAACCACCAGATCCAACCTAGACACCATCTCGGATGGGGTTCACCACCTCCATTGGTGCCTCTCCGATGATGCGTGAGTAGTTCTTTGTAGACCTTCGGGTCCGTAGTTAGTAGCTAGATCTCTCTCTCTCTCTCTCTCTCTCTCTCTCGCTGAATTCTCAATACAATGGTCTCTTGGAGATCCATATGATGTAACTCTTTTTGCGGTGTGTTTGTTGGGATCCGATGAACTTCGAGTTTATGATCAGTTATATCTTTTGATATCCATGAAATTTATTTGAGTTTCTTTGATCTCTTATATGCATGATCTCTTATAGCCTCGTATTTCTTCTCCGATATTTGGGTTTTGTTTGACCAACTTGATCTATTTATCTTGCAATGGGAAGAGGTGCCCGGTAGTGGGCTCGATCTTACGGTGCTTGATCCCAGTGACAGAAAGGGAAACAACACGTATGTATCGTTGCTACTAAGGATAAAAAGATGGAATCTATATCTATGCAATAGATAAACGGATCTTGTCTACATCATGTCATCGTTCTTATTGCATTACTCCGTTTTCCATGAACTTAATACACTAGATGCATGCTGGATAACGGTCGATGTGTGGAGTAATAGTTGTAGATGCAGGCAGGAGTCGGTCTACTAATCTTGGACGTGATGCCTATGTAATGATCATTGCCTGGATATCATCATAATTATTTGAAGTTCTATCAATTGCCCAACAGCAATTTTTTACCCACCGTTTGCTATCTTTCTCGAGAGAAGCCACTAGTGAAACCTACGGCCCCCGGGTCTTCTTTCTCATATATTTGCTTTGCGATCTAGTTTTTCCTCGCGTTTATTTTCAGATCTATTAAACCAAAAATGCAAAAATACCTTGCTGAAATTTATTCTTATTTATTTTATTTGGCGTTCGATCTATCAATCTACTACAAATTTACCTCACGTCCTTTGCCTATCTTGAGGCGCCGTACCCCGAAAGGGATTGACAACCCCTTTAACATGTCGGGTTGTGAGGTGTTGTTATTTGTGTGCGGGGCAGTTTACGTTGTGTTGCTTGGTTCTCCTACTGGTTCGATAACCTTGGTTTCATATCTGAGGGAAATACGTACCGCCGCTGTGCTGCATCATCCCTTCGTCTTTGGGGAAATACCGACGTAGCTTCAAGCGACATCAAAAGGAATTTCTGGCGCCGTTGCCGGGGAAGATCTTCAACATAACCATGTTCCTAATCAAAAATATCATCTCCTTGCAATTTACATTATTTGCCATTTGCCTCTCGTTTTCCTCTCCCCCACTTCACAAAAATTTGCTGTTTTATTCGCCTCTCTTTTTCCGTTCGCCGTTTTCCTGCCGGATCTGTTTTTTAGTGCAATATTGTTGTGTGGTCATCATGACTCAAGAGAACATCAAATTATGTGATTTCTCAAATACCAACAAAAATGATTTTATTGGCACTCCGCTTGCTCCTCCCGCCACTAGTGCGGAGACTTGTGATATTAATACTGCTTTGCTGAATCTTGTTATGAAAGACCAATTTTTCGGTACTACTAATGAGGATGCCGCGTCCCATCTTAATACCTTCCTGGAATTATGCGATATGTAAAAGAAAAAACATGTGGACAATGATGTGGTCAAGATGAAATTATTTCCGTTTTCTTTGCGTGATTCTGTGAAAATTTGGTTCTCTTCTTTGCCTCGCAATAGTATCGGTTCTTGGAATAAGTGCAAAGATGCTTTTATCGCTAAGTACTTTCCTCCCGCAAAAATTATTTCCCTTAGAACCCAGATTATGAATTTCAAGCAACTTGAACATGAGCATGTTGCACAATCTTGGGAAAGGATGAAAATGATGCTAAGGAATTGCCCAACTCATGGGTTAAATCTTTGGATGATCATACAATTTTTTTATGCGGGATTAAATTTTGTTTCTCGTAATCTTTGATATTCCGCCGCGGGTGGTACTTTTATGGAAATTAATTTGGGTGAAGCCACCAAATTGCTTGATAATATTATGGCAAATTATTCACAATGGCATACCGAAAGGGCACCTACTAGTAAAAAAGTTAATTCGGTTGAAGAAATTTCTTCTTTGAGTGAAAAAGTTGATGCTCTTATGAAATTGGTTGCTAGTAAAAGTGCTCCTATTGATTTTAATGATATGCCTTTGTCTACTTTGATTGATCAAAATAGTGATGCCATAGACGTATCTCTTGAAATAATTTCAACAACAATGCTTATAGAGGTAATTTTAATCCTAGGCCTTTTCCTAGTAATTCCTCTAATAATTATGGTAATTCCTATGGAAATCAATCTTACAATAATAATAGGAATACCTCTGATCTTGAGAATAATATTAAAGAATTTATCAACACACAAAAAGTTTTCAACACTTCCATAGAAGAAAAGTTGAATAAGATTGATGATTTGTCTAGAAGTGTTGATAGAATTGCTCATGGTGTGGAAAATCTCAAGATGAAAATTTTTGGGCCTAAATTAGATGAATCAATTAAAGCTCTTTATGTTTCTTTGGATGAAAGTAAGAAAAGAACCGCTATGCTTAGAGCTAAAAGAGAATTTTTAGAAAAGGCGTTTTCTAGTGATTTCTGTCGCGAAAGTGATGAAGATCTTAAAATGATTGGTGTTTCTTCTATTGATTCCTTGTTTAGTAAATCTAAGATTGATGAAAAAGGGACTGGAGAGGATTCAACTTTAGGTAGAAGGCGTCCCAATATTTTGGAGGGTGAAAATCTTGTTAAGAAAATTGATAATAGTGGGTTTGAAGAGGTCAAAACTTTAGCTAGTGATGTGCCCACTCTTTTGGATTACAAAGACTTTAATTTTGATAGTTGCTCTTTAATTGATTGTATTTCTTTGTTGCAATCCATGCTAAATTTACCGCATGCTTATGAACAAAATAAAGCTTTTACTAAACATATTGTTGATGCTATGATGAAAGCTTTGGAAGAAAAATTGGAATTAGAAGTATCAATTCCTAGAAAATTGCATGATGAATGGGAACGTACTATCAAAGTCAAGATTAAAAATTATGAGTGTGTTTCTTTGTGTGACTTGGGTGCTAGTGTTTCTACAATTCCGAAATCTTTATGTGATGTGCTTGGTCTTACTAATCTTGAAGAATGTTCTTTGAATTGCACTTGGCGGATTCTACTATTAAAAAGCCTATGGGAAGAATCAATGATGTTCTTATTATTGCAAATAGGAATTATGTGCCCATAGATTTTATTGTTTGATATTGATTGCAATCCATCTTATCCAATTATTCTTGGTAGACCGTTTTTACGCACCATCGGTGTCGTGATTGATATGAAAGAAGGCAATATTATGTTACAATTTCCTTTGAGGAAGGGTATGGAACACTTTCCTAGAACAAGAATTAATCCACCATATGAATCAATCATGAGGGCATCTTATGGATCTAGCACCAAAGATGATAAAACTTAGATCCTTACTTTATGCCTAGCTAAGGGCGTAAAACTATAGCGCTTGTTGGGAGGCAACCCAATGAATAAAATTTATTTTTGCCTTTTGCTTTCTGTTGTTGTGTGTTAATACAATTATGCTACTGTTATGATTGTGGTTTTTGTGTTTTAGTTAGTGTTTGTGCCAAGTAAAGCCTTTAGGATCTTCTTGGGTCATAGTTGTTTGATCTTGCTGAAAAAGACAAAACTTTGCGCTCGTGAAAATCATTTTCATAAATCATAGAAAAGAGATTTTGCCCTGATTCTTCTTGCAGAAGATTAATATACAAATTTTCGTGGTCGTCCTAATTTGGTAGAATTTTTGGAGTTCCATAAGTATTCTCAAAAGTCAGATTGCTACAGACTGTTCTGTTTTGACAGATTCTGTTTTCTTTGTGTTGTGTGCTTATTTTGATGGCTCTATGGTTTTCTTTGATGAGTTTTTGCCATAGAAAAGTTGGAATTCAGTAGATATAATACAAAAACAAAATATGAATTGGTTTGACACAGCACTTATAGTAGTGATTTATTTTTCTTACACTAACAGATCTCACAAAGGTTTTGTTGAGTTTTGTGTGATTGAAATTTTCAAGTTTTGGGTTATCTTACGATGGATGAAAGAAGGATACAAGAGCCTAAGCTTGGGGATTGTCGGTGTAGAAAAGTAGGGGCTCTCTTCTATACCCCTTTACTTGTGCACGGGCAGTCAGAGCCGCACCTGTGGCCACACTTAGCAAGGCAGAGGAAGAAAGCAGAGGCACAAGACTACCAGAGCAGCGCCGAGACAGAGGCGCAAGAAGATCAGGCAACAGATGGGCTTCTCCCGGCAAGACCATTGCCGGGGCGGCCTACACAGCCCCGGCAAGAGCCTTGCCGGGGAAAATCACCCAACGCCAGCATCGCAGCCACTTTTGAGCCTGAGAGTTCCGACACCATCAACAACATTGGAGCCAAGGTTCGGGAAGCGCCTGCATGGTGGCATGCAGATCTTTTTGAAGACCAAGAACATGCAAGGCTAGATGAGAATCAGAAGACGAAGATTCTCGGTAAGATCCTTGCCAAGAATACCCACGAGTCCCCCCTGGCAAGTCCCTTGCCGGGGACGCCCACGACACCGCGGCAAGACCCTTGCCGGGGCCCCAGCAAGACCCTTGCCGAAGACATCCACGGGGCCGCAGCCAGGCCCACACCAGCCAAGACTCCACCGCCGTTCCCATACAGCTGCCAGCCCACCAACTGGGCGAGCACCTGCGTGGCGACGTGCGGCCTCTAGGCCAACTCAGCAAGCACCTGCGTGGTGGCATGCAGATCTTCGTGAAGACTCTACCACCGCACCAACTCAGCAGCTAGCCAGCCAGCATGGCGCTACACGCCTCGTCAGCTCAGACGCGCGTCGAAGCCAGGCGAGGCGGCGACAGCTTGGAGGAGCTTCCTTACCGTCCCCAATAAAGAAAGAAGGGCACATCGGCAGCGTAATAAATGCGTTTGTCCTGCGGTGGCAGGAGATAGACTCGACTACTGTACAACTTTTCACCTCCTGTGTGCCACCGTGGCAGCCCCTTTTGACTATAAAAGGAGGCCCGCAGCGTACTGGGAGAGGATTCAGATCTTTTGGACTAGACACGCACCCTAGCTAGTTCAAGAACTCAAGAACACTCAAATATACACCAACGCGGGACTAGGGTATTACGCATCTACGCGGCCCGAACCTGGGTAAACTCTCTTTGTGCTGACTTCTAGACCCGCTCTTTGCACAACCCCGCGCCCGCCATCCGCAGAAGGGATCCTCGTGATCCCATAGGTGTCGTTTCCACCGACATCTTTGGCGCGCCAGGTAGGGGGCGCAGTTGTAAAAATCCGGCCTAAAAGTTAGTACAGCAGTTCTCCATCGCCATGGCTCCCAAGAAGAAGACGATCACGGCGATCGGCTCATCCGGGGCTGAGCGGCCCATACCAGTGCGGGCGGGCGACGGGGCGGTCGCGGATGGAGGCCGAGGCGCGGCCCGTGAACACCCCCATCGCTCTGGTAGCCAAAGCCTGGCGAGCGGCGTCGTCCGTACACGAGACGATGAGCCGCACGCCGCTAAATCCAAAGATAGAGCCATGCTGCCTGCAGGCGGCGCAGGGCCCTCCAAGAGCGGTGTCGTCCCACCTATAGGTGGCGCGGCGACTTCCAAGACGCATACGCCGGCGCCTGCGACATGCTCTTCCCAGGTCGTGCGCGACGAGCAGCGCCACCACGCTGGTGACCCCAAGCACCGCCGTGGGAAGAGTCATATGAGCCAGTTACGGGACGCACAAGACCAGCATGCACGCCGAGCCGCTGGCGAGAATGGTGCGCAGCCGCAAGGCTGTGATAGAGCTCCTTCTAACGTGGTTAGAAGTCGGAGCGCGTCATGGTCCACGCAGCTTTCGCCGCCACCCACGCCAGCAGAAGCTTTGGCGCGCGCGCAGTTGCTCCTCGACTTCCCTCCAGCTGCGGAAAAGCTCGACGAATGGAGAGCCACCATCCGGAGCCTCGTCGGCATCGCCAACAAGGATGAGCCGCGGCCAGCGGGTCCCTCAGGCCGACACTCTGTCGAGCCGCCGCACGCTAGTGGTGGAAGGACCGGAGGTGCCGCAGCCACGGTGCACTCTCCTCCTCCACGCGAGCTGCCATGGGTGCCGGTCCGTCGGGATGAAGCTTGTGATAACATTTTCATAGCGTCGTCCGACCCGCGGACCCACCGCGATCAACGCCAAGTTCTTCGTGAGCGAGCCCATGAAGACGCTCGAACAACCATTGAGCGACGGCACAAAGCGCACCATCAGTCAGATAGGCGGGCATGGCCTGCTATGGACCACCCAGCACCGGGAGGCTCTGGCGGCCTACCTTATGAGGTGGGTTGCCCAACTTTTACCCATGAGCTGCGACAGTTCCAAGGCCCATTCTAGGGAGCACCCTGGCAAAACCCTCACAAAGGTGGGCAAAGACAGCCATGCACGCCACGGCATTCGGCGTGAGATCCAAAAGATGGAAACCGTAGGTGTGCATGACATCGTTGAAGAAGTCAGAGAAAGGGGGGCAGAGCCCGCAAGAGAAGAAATTGACGAAGAAGGGGTACCGATCTGGGCCGTCCTTGGAAAAATCGGTGGGGACGACGGGCATGGAAGGATGCCCCGTTGTCTTCCTCCCCCACAGGGGCAAGAAGAAGTTCTTGAGGTGGACCGCATCGACCGTCGACGGGAAGTAGGTGAGTTGCGTCTGCCGCACCGCCGACTCGCTCTCCAACGCCTCCTTCTCCCCGGCATCCTTGGCCGCTCCCTTGCCCCTGCTGGTTTTGGGTGCCATGGCAGCTGGGAGGGAACGAAGGATCAAGAGGCAATGGGGGAACAGTGGTAGCAAGCAGAGGCAAGAACTTCGAATCTTCCGCCTGAGGAAGAAGAGGGGAACAGCGGTTCCGAGATTGGAAGAGGCGCAGAGGGTAAATGAGCAGCGTGCCTGCAGTTTTTTCCTTTTTGTGGGGAAAGCGCGGGCCGCCTTTTTACCATTTACTATGATGTGACGCATGAGGGCAGCAACCCCCCCACGCATGACCCCCACATCACGTGTGCGGCCCCCACGTCGCGCATTCAACGCGGGTCGTGGGGAAGCACAACAGGCAAGGGAGTTACTGTAGTAAAACTCCGCCCCGCATGCCCACACACCGTTCTGGGCCTAGCCCAACAACGCGTTGCGCTTATGTGTGGCCTAGGCCCGGGGGCTCCTGTCGGTGTACAAAAGTAGGGGCTCTCTTCTGTACCCCTTTACTTGTGCACGGGCAGTCAGAGCCGCACTTGTGGCCACAGTTAGCAAGGCAGAGGAAGAAAGCAGAGGCACAAGACTACCAGAGCAGCGCCGAGACAGAGGCGCAAGAAGATCAGGCGACAAGATGGGCTTCTCCTGGCAAGACCCTTGCCGGGGCGGCCTACACAGCCCCGGCAAGAGCCTTGCCAGGGCAACTCACCCAACGCCAGCATCGTAGCCACTCTTGAGCCTGAGAGTTCTGACACCATCAACAACGTTGGAGCCAAGGTTCGGTAAGCGCATGCATGGTGGCATGCAGATCCTTGTAAAGACCAAGAACATGCAAGGCTAGATGAGAATCAGAAGACAAAGATCCTCGGCAAGATCCTTGCCAAGAATACCCACGAGTCCCCCCCGGCAAGTCCCTTGCCGGGGACGCCCACGACGCCGCGGCAAGACCCTTGCCAAAGACATCCGCGGGGCTGCAGCCAGGCCCACACCAGCCAAGACTCCACCGCCGTTCCCATACAGCTGCCAGCCCACCAACTGGGCGAGCAGCTGCGTGGCGACGTGCGGCCTCTAGGCCAACTCAGCAAGCACCTGCGTGGTGGCATGCAGATCTTCGTGAAGACTCTACCACCGCACCAACTCAGCAGCCAGCCAGCCAGCATGGCGCTACACGCCTCGTCAGCTCGGACGCGCGTCGAAGCCAGGCGAGGCGGCGACAGCTGGGACGAGCTTCCTTACCGTCCCCAATAAAGCAAGAAGGTCACGTCAGCAACGCATTAAATGTGTTTGTCCTACGGTGCCAGGTGATAGACTCGACTACTGTACAACTTTCCACCTCCTATGTGCCACTGTGGCAGCCCGTTTTGACTATAAAAGGAGGCCCGCGACGTACTGGGATAGGATTCGGATCTTTTGGACTAGACATGCACGGTAGCTAGTTCAAGAACTCAAGAACACTCAAATATACACCAAAGCAGGACTAGGGTATTACGCATCTACGTGGCCCGAACCTGGGTAAAGTCTCTTTGTGCTGACTTCTAGAGCCGCTCTTTGCACAACCCCGTGCACGCCAACTGCAGAAGGGATCCTCGTGATCACCCACTCCGGCAAGTGCACCTCTTCGAGTGTTGTGCCCCCGTCGAGGACGTGCCGGAGAGCTCCACCGGCAAGAGCAAGAAATCCAAGGCTGCAACACCAGAGACCAAGAAGGTGTCCGTCAAGTAGGATGGCACGGGAGGGGCTTTCGCCATAAGCTCCACCCTCGACAGCAAATAGGAAGGCGCGCTGATACGTCCCAACGTATCTATAATTTTTGATTGTTCTATGCTATTATATTATTTGTTCTGGATGTTTAATGGGCTTTACTAAGATCTTTTATATTATTTTTGGGACTAACCTACTAACCGAAGGCCCAGTGCAAATTGCTGTTTTGTTTGCCTATTTCAGTGTTTCGCAGAAAAGGAATATCAAACGGAGTCCAAACGGAATGAAACCTTCGGGAGAGTTATTTTTGGAACAAACGTGATCTAGAGGACTTGGAGTGGACGTCAAGAAAGAAGCGAGGAGGCCACGTGGCAGGGAGGCGCGTCTGCCCCCTGGGCGCGCCCCCACCCTCGTGGGCCCCTCGCAGCTCCACAGACCTACTTCCTCCTCCTATATATACCCATATACCCCGAAAACATCCAGGAGCACCACGAAACCCTATTTCCACCGCCGCAACCTTCTGTACCCGTGAGATCCCATCTTGGGGCCTTTTCCGGCGCTTCGCCGAAGGGGGAATCGATCACAGAGGGCTTCTACATCAACACCATAGCCTCTTCTATGATGTGTGAGTAGTTTACCACAGACCTTCGGGTCCATAGTTATTATCTAGATGGCTTCTTCTCTCTCTTTGGATCTCAATACAAAGTTCTCCTCGATCTTCTTGGAGATCTATTCGATGTAACTCTTTTTGCGGTGTGTTTGTCGAGATCCGATGAATTGTGGGTTTATGATCAAGATTATCTATGAACAATATTTGAATCTCCTCTGAATTCTTTTATGTATGATTTGTTATCTTTGCAAGTCTCTTCGAATTATCAGTTTGGTTTGGCCTACTAGATTGATCTTTCTTGCAATGGGAGAAGTGCTTAGCTTTGGGTTCAATCATGCGATGCTCGATCCTAGTGACAGAAGGGGAAACGACACATATTGTATTATTGCCATCGAGGATAAAAAGATGGGGTTTATATCATATTGCTTGAGTTTATCCCTCTACATCATGTCATCTTGCCTAATGCGTTACTCTATTCTTATGAACTTAATACTCTAGATGCATGCTGGATAGCGGTCGATGTGTGGAGTAATAGTATTAGATGCAGATTTGTTTCGGTCTACTTGTCGCGGACGTGATGCCTATATACATGATCATGCCTAGATATTCTCATAATTATGCACTTTTCTATCAATTGCTCGACAGTAATTTGTTCACCCACCATAATACTTATGCTATCTTGAGAGAAGCCGCTAGTGAAACCTATGGCCCCCGGATCTATTCTCTATCATATAAGTTTCCAATCTACTTTTACTTTGCAATCTTTACTTTTCAATCTATATCATAAAAATACCAAAAATATTTATCTTATTATCTCTATCAGATCTCACTTTTGCAAGTGGCCGTGAAGGGATTGACAATCCCTTTATCGCCTTGGTTGCAAGGTTCTTATTTGTTGTGTAGGTACGAGGCGACTTGCGTGTAGTCTCCTACTGGATTGATACCTTGGTTCTAAAAAACTGAGGGAAATACTTACGCTACTTTGCTGCATCACCCTTTCCTCTTCAAGGGAAAACCAATGCAAGCTCAAGAGGTAGCAAGAAGGATTTCTGGCGTCGTTGCCGGGGAGATCTACGCCAAGTCAAGTCAAGTCAAGACATACCAAGTACCCATCACAAACTCTTATCCCTCGCATTACATTATTTGCCATTTGCCTCTCGTTTTCCTCTCCCACACTTCACCCTTGCCGTTTTATTCGCCTTCTTTTTTCGTTCGCGTCTTTTTTGCTTGTTCCTTGTATTTGCTGCCATTATGTCTGAAACTGGGGAGGTTATCGTTGATAAGGACAATAGTAATAACATGGGAAACTTTGATGCTTTTGATGATCCTCCTGAAGAACCCACCATCTTACATACCAAAAAGTTTTGAATCGGTAGTGGTAATATTATTGGAAAAGGAGTTATTCAAGATTTATTTACTTGTGCCGGTGCTTTGCCCACTATGGGTGGATCTATTCTTCATAGAACTAGTAGTCTTGCAGATGCTATATCTTTGCTTGTAGTTGAACTTGAAAGACAGTTTATTCATATGCATCCTTGCATACAAACGATCTTTCTAGAATTTTCCAATATTGAGCACTCTTCTGTTAAGCGAGCAACTACTATCTTTTTGGCACATGAGTTTAGATTTATAATGAAAGAAGCCAATAAATTTTTTGTGCATTATAGGGTGGACGCTGGACGTCCTCCCATAGAAGCTATCCTTTTTAATCAAGAAGATTTAATGCGTTTACGATCTTTAGATCATGTCGCCTACAATGAAAACCTTAGAAAGAAGGTTCCTACCGATATTCTAGTTGATAGAATTTCTGAACTCAACGATGATTTTGCTATTCAGAATAATGGGTTAGGGTTTTTTCTTGAACGAAGGCTCATGACTTTTTGCCAAAAGAACGCTTATAATGATGAATTGGTTGTGCAATATAAGGGGCCAAAGGAGGAACCCATACCTCCCAAGCTTGATCTTGGGGACTTTTGTCCCATTAAATTTAGCCCTTTTGATTATTTTTGCTTGCCACAAAGAAAACTTGCTGCTGAACGTAGGGAATATGAGAGGAGTTTCCGCGATTTACCTTATCATTATTATGATAATACCTAGATCTATTCTTGCCTTTAAGCCTAGCTAGGGGCGTTAAACGATAGCGCTTGTTGGGAGGCAACCCAATTTTATTTTTGTTTCTTGCTTTTTGGTTCTGTTTAGTAATAAATATTTGATGTAGCCTCTGGTTAGATGTGGTTTTATGTTTTAATTAGTGTTTGTGCCAAGTAAAACCTATAGGATCTTCTTCGATGATAGTTGTTTGATCTTGCTAAAAAAGTCAGAAGCTTTCTGCTCACGAAAACAATTGTTAAAATCACCAGAAAGTGATAAAATACTGATTTTAATTGAAGTAGATCAATACAGAAATTATCTAGTTCGTCCTATTTTTGTAGGTTTTTCTGAGTTACAGAAGTTTGCGTTAGATCCAGATTACTACAGACTGTTCTGTTTTTGACAGATTCTGTTTTCGTGTGTTGTTTGCTTATTTTGATGAATCTATGGCTAGTATTGGAGGTTATGAACCATAGATAAGTTGGAATACAGTAGGTTTAACACCAATACAAATAAAGAATGAGTTAATTACAGTACCTTAAGGTGGTGGTTTGTTTTATTTCGCTAACAGAGCTCATGAGATTTTCTGTTGAGTTTTGTGTTGTGAAGTTTTCAAGTTTTGGGGTAAAGATTTGATGGATTATGGAACAAGGAGTGGCAAGTGCCTAAGCTTGGGGATGCCCAAGGCACCCCAAGGTAAAATTTAAGGACAATCAAAAGCCTAAGCTTGGGGATGCCCCGGAAGGCATCCCCTCTTTCGTCTTCGTCCATCGGTAACTTTACTTGAAGCTATATTTTTATTCACCACATGATATCTGTTTTGCTTGGAGCATCTTGTATGATTTGAGTCTTTGCTTTTTAGTTTACCAAAATCATCCTTGCTGTACACACCTTTTGGGAGAGACACACATGAATCGGAATTTATTAGAATACTCTATGTGCTTCACTTATATCTTTTGAGCCAGAAAATTTTGCTCTAGTGCTTCACTTACATCTTTTAGAGCACGGTGGTGGTTCTATTTTATAGAAATTATTGATTTCTCATGCTTCACTTATATTATTTTGAGAGTCTTTTAGAACAGCATGGTAATTTGCTTTGGTTACAATTTTAGTCCTAAAGTAATGAGCATCCAAGATAGGTATAATAAAAACTATCATATAAAGTGCATTGAATACTATGAGAAGTTTGATACTTGATAATTGTTTTGAGATATGAAGATGGTGATATTAGAGTCATGCTAGTTGAGTAGTTGTGGATTTGAGAAATACTTGTTCTAAAGTTTGTGGTTCCCGTAGCATGCACGTATGGTGAACCGTTATGTGATGAAGTCGGAGCATGATTTTTTCTTGATTGTCTTCCTTATGAGTGGCGGTCGGGGACGAGCGATGGTCTTTTCCTACCAATATATCCTCCTAGGAGCATGCGCCTAGTACTTTGTTTTGATAACTAATAGATTTTTGCAATAAGTATGTGAGTTCTTTATGACTAATGTTGAGTCCATGGATTATACGCACTCTCACCCTTCCACCATTGCTAGCCTCTCTAATACCGCGCACCTTTCGCCGGTATCATACACCCACCATATGCCTTCCTCAAAACATCCACCATACCTACCTATTATGGCATTTCCATAGCCATTCCGAGATATATTGCCATGCAACTTACCACCATTCCGTTTATTATGACACGCTTCATCATTGTCATATTGCTTTGCATGATAATGTAGTTGACATCGTATTTGTGCAAAGCCACCATTCATAATTCTTTCATACATGTCACTCTTGATTCATTGCATATCCCGGTACCCCGCCGGAGGCATTCACATAGAGTCATATTTTGTTCTAAGTATCGAGTTGTAAGTAAATAAAAGTGTGATGATCATCATTATTAGAGCATTGTCCCATGTGAGGAAAGGATGATGGAGACTATGATTCCCCCACAAGTCGGGATGAGACTCCGGACTAAAAAAAAGAAAAGGGGCCATAAAAAAAGAGAAAGGCCCAAACAAAAAAATGAGAGAAAAAGAGAGAAGGGACAATGTTACTATCCTTTTGCCACCCTTGTGCTTCAAAGTAGCACCATGATCATCATGATAGAGAGTCTCCTATGTTGTCACTTTCATATACTAGTGGGAATTTTACATTATAGAACTTGGCTTGTATATTCCAATGATGGGCTTCCTCAAAATGCCCTAGGTCTTCGTGAGCAAGCGAGTTGGATGCACACCCACTTAGTTTCTTTTGTTGAGCTTTCATACACTTATAGCTCTAGTGTATCCATTGCATGGCAATCCCTACTCACTCACATTGATATCTATCGATGGGCATCTCCATAACCCGTTGATACGCCTAGTTGATGTGAGACTATCTTCTCTTTTTGTCTTCTCCACAACCCCCATTCTATTCCACATATAATGCTATGTCCATGGCTCACGCTCATGTATTGCGTGAAGATTGAAAAAGTTTGAGAACATCAAAAGTATGAAACAATTGCTTGGCTTGTCATCGGGGTTGTGCATGATTTAAATATTTTGTGTGATGAAGATAGAGCATAGCCAGACTATATGATTTTGTAGGGATAACTCTCTTTGGCCATGTTATTTTGAGAAGACATGATTGCTTTGTTAGTATGCTTGAAGTATTATTATTTTCATGTCAATATTAAACTTTTGTCTTGAATCTTTCGGATCTAAACATTCATGCCACAATAAAGAAAATTACATTGAGAATTATGCTAGGTAGCATTCCACATCAAAAATTCTGTTTTTATCATTTACCTACTCGAGGACGAGCAGGAATTAAGCTTGGGGATGCTTGATACGTCTCCAACGTATCTATAATTTTTTTTATTGTTCCATGCTATTATATTATTTGTTTTGGATGTTTAATGGGCTTTACTAAGCACTTTATATTATTTTTGGGACTAACCTACTAACCGAAGGCCCAGTGCAAATTGCTGTTTTTTTTGCCTATTTTAGTGTTTCGCAGAAAAGGAATATCAAGCGGAGTCCAAACGGAATGAAACCTTCAGGAGAGTTGTTTTGGAACAAACGTGATCCAGAGGACTTGGAGTGGACGTCAAGAAAGAAGCAAGGAGGCCATGAGGCAGGGAGGCGCGCCTGCCCCCTGGGCGCGCCCCCACCCTCATGGGCCCCTCGCAGCTCCACTGACCTACTTCTTCCTCCTATATATACCCATATACCCCGAAAACATCCGGGAGCACCACAAAACCCTATTTCCACCGCCGCAACCTTCTGTACCCGTGAGATCCCATCTTGGGGCCTTTTCCGGCGCTCCGTCGGAGGGGGAATCGATCACGGAGGGCTTCTACATCAACACCATAGCCTCTCGGATGATGTGTGGGTAGTTTACCACAGACCTTCGGGTCCATAGTTATTAGCTAGATGGCTTCTTCTCTCTCTTTGGATCTCAATACAAAGTTCTCCTCGATCTTCTTGGAGATCTATTCGATGTAACTCTTTTTGCGGTGTGTTTGTCGAGATACGATGAATTGTGGGTTTATGATCAAGATTATCTATGAACAATATTTGAGTCTCCTCTGAATTCTTTTATGTATGATTTGTTATCTTTGCAAGTCTCTTCGAATTATCAGTTTGGTTTGGACTACTAGATTGATCTTTCTTGCAATGGGAGAAGTGCTTAGCTTTGGGTTCAATCATGCGGTGCTCGATCCTAGTGACAGAAGGGGAAACGACACGTATTGTATTGTTGCCATCGAGGATAAAAAGATGGGGTTTATATCATATTGCTTGAGTTTATCCCTCTACATCATGTCATCTTGCCTAATGCGTTACTCTGTTCTTATGAACTTAATACTCTAGATGCATGCTGGATAGCGGTCTATGTGTGGAGTAATAGTAGTAGATGCAGAATCGTTTCGATCTACTTGTCGCGGACGTGATGCCTATATACATGATCATGCCTAGATATTCTCATAATTATGCACTTTTCTATCAATTGCTCGACAGTAATTTGTTCACCCACCATAATACTTATGCTATCTTGAGAGAAGCCACTAGTGAAACCTATGGCCCCCGGGTCTATTCTCTATCATATAAGTTTCCAATCTATTTTTACTTTGCAATCTTTACTTTTCAATCTATATCATAAAAATACCAAAAATATTTGTCTTATTATCTCTATCAGATCTCACTTTTGCAAGTGGCCGTGAAGGGATTGACAACCCCTTTATCGCGTTGGTTGCAATGTTCTTATTTGTTTGTGTAGGTACGAGGTGACTTGCGTGTAGTCTCCTACTGGATTGATACGTTGGTTCTCAAAAACTGAGGGAAATACTTCCGCTACTTTATTGCATCATCCTTTCCTCTTCAAGGGAAAAACCAACGCAAGCTCAAGAGGTAGCACGCGCTCATCACCTTCCTGCGGGCGAATGTCGATGTGTTTGCAGGGCAAGCATCCGACATCCCCGGTGTTCCTAGGGAGGTGATTGAGCACCATCTTGCTATCTGTCCTCATGCGCGACCCGTCAAGCAGAAGGTCAGGAAGCAAGCCTTGGAACGACAAGAGTTCATCATAGGGGAGATCAGGAAGTTGGAGGCGGCAGGCTTGGTCAGAGGAGTGCTCCACCCAACGTGGTTGGCCAATACGGTAGTGGTGCGCAAGGCAAATGGGAAGTGGAGGCTGTGTATTGATTACACAAACATCAATAAAGCTTGTCCAAAGGATCCCTTCCCTTTGCCGCGTATCGACCAGATTGTGGACTCCACGGCCGGGTGCGACTTGCTGTCATTCCTTGATGCTTATTCAGGGTACCACCAGATCGTCATGACAAGACAAGATGAAGAGAAGACCACGTTTATCACCCCATGTGGTACGTATTGTTTTATACGAATGCCTTTCGGGTTGAAGAGCGCTGGTTCAACATCGCAAGAGCAGTCCAAATTGGTTTCGAACCTCAGCTACATAGAAATATGGACGCATATATGGATGACATAGTGGTCAAAACCAAGGACAGGGCAACGCTCATACATGACTTAGAAGAAACATTCGCCAACCTGCGCAAGATCAACCTCAAGCTGAACCCTGAGAAGTGTGTCTTTGGTGTTCCATCCGGCAAGCTTCTTGGATTCTTTGTGTCGCAGCGAGGGATCGAGGCGAACCCAGACAAGATCAAAGCAATTGAGCAGATTGAGGCGCCAAGGCGAGTCAAGGATGTACGTCGGCTTGCCGGCTGTGTTGCTGCCTTGAGCAGGTTTATCTCCAAATCTGCTGAGCGCGCCCTTCCCTTTTTCAAAATCCTAAAAATGGCGGGCCCAATGGAATGGACCCTAGAGGATCAAGCAGCGCTGCAGGATTTGAAGAAATACCTCTCCTCTACGCCAATACTGGTTGCACCTAAACCACAAGAGCCATTGCTGCTGTACCTAGCGGCAACAAACCAAGTGGTCAGTGTTGCACTAGTGTCACAGAGGGAGGTCGATGCGGAAGTGATAGCAACGGCAGAGCCGACGGATGGCAAGGCAAGTCGCTCAACAGAATGTGACGCCGCTGGAGCTGAAGCGGCGCAACCAAATGAAGTAGTGCATAAGAAGAAGATGATGCAGCACCCGGTTTACTTTGTCAGCTCCCTCCTGCAGGGGGCTAGATCAAGGTACTCCGGTGTGCAGAAATTGCTCTTCGGCCTCCTTATGGCCTCTAGGAAGCTGCGTCATTACTTCCAAGCACATGAGATCACCGTCGTCACCCGCCTCCCGTTGCAACGGATCTTGCATAACCCAGACGCAACTGGGAGGATTGTGGAATGGGCCTTGGAACTGTCGAGCTTTGGCTTGAAGTTTGAAAGTACTTCGACAATCCAGAGTAGAGTCTTGGCAGAGTTTCATCGCGGAATGGACCTCAACGCCCGACGAAGAGATTCAGGAGACCACTCTCCCCGGCAAGGAAACAAGTAGCGACTGGGTTATGTACTTTGATGGGGCTTTCTTGCTGCAAGGCGCCGGTGCTGGTGTCCTACTTGTCGCACCCACCGGAGAGCACCTCAAGTGTGTGGTCCAGATGCACTTTCCCAGGGAGATGCCAACGAACAACTTTTACGAGCACGAAGGGCTGCTTGCCGGTCTCAGGATTCCGGCAGACCTCGGAGTAAGAAAGCTCATCGTCAGAGGTGACTCATAGCTTGCCATCAAGCAAGTAAACAAAGATTATCAGCGCCCGTTGATGGAGGCCTACGTAGATGAAGTGAGGAAGTTGGAAGAATGTTTTGACGGTCTATAGGCAGAGCATGTTCCTTGAGCAGAGAACAACATTGCCGACGACCTGTCAAAGCGTGCTGCCTTAAAGTTACGTGTGGAACCAGGGACCTTTGTGCTCTAACTCACTCAGCCATCTATGGAACCATCAGCAAAGCAAAATAAGCGAAGGAAGTTGAGCCCCGGCAAGTACTTTCCCGCCGAGCTCCCAGGAGCCGCCGACAAGGATGTTGCCGAAGATGCTAGGCTAACCGAGGGGCAACAGTCTCTGGCGGGGCCTCAAACCTTTTCCATGGAGACAATCGCTCCCGCAGCAGAAGAGATGCCTTTAGTCCTTGCCGTCGAGCCTCAGGCTCCGGCATGGGCATAGCATACCGTTCGGTTTCTCCAAATAGGGGAGCTCCCTGAGGAGCAGGAAGAAGCAGAGAAAGTAGCCCGTCGGTCTGCCATGTACCAATTCGTCGATGGTGTTTTGTACAGAAAAAGACCGAACGGTGTGAAATTGAAGTGCGTTCCCCAGGAGGACGGGCTGGAGCTGTTGGCAGAGATACACGGAGGCATATGTGGCTCCCACATAGGGTCGAGAGCCCTTGCCGGCAAGGCATTCCGGCAAGGTTTCTTCTGGCCCACTGCCCTCCAGGATGCAACGGCACTAGTAACCAAGTGTGAAGCGTGTCAGTTCCATTCAAAGAAGCTCCATCAACTAGCTCAGGCTATTCAAACAATCCCTCTTTCCTGGCCATTCTCGGTCTGGGGGCTCGACATACTAGGCCCCTTTCCCCGTGCTGTCGGGGGCCTTGAGTACTTGTACGTTGCAATCGACAAGTTCACAAAGTGGCCAGAGGTGGAAGCAGTGAGAAAGGTGACATCACAATCAGCCGTCAAATTCTTCAAAGGGCTAGTCTGCCATTTTGGTGTGCCAAACAGAGTCATCACCGACAACGGCACACAGTTCACAAGCCGCACCTTCATGCAGTACATCCAAGACCTCGGCAGCAAGGTCTATTTTGCTTCTGTTACACATCCACGAAGCAACGGCCAGGCGGAGAGGGCAAATGTTGATTTATTGCGAGGCCTTCGAACGAAGACTTTTGACAGGCTGCACAAGTGCGGAAGATGCTGGATTGATGAGTTGCCGGCGGTTCTTTGGTCAATCAGAATGACACCAAATCGAGCCACCGGCCAGACACCCTTCTCCCTCGTTTATGGGGCAGAAGCAGTTCTCCCCACCGAACTCACATACGGATCACCCCGAGTGCTCGCTTATGATGAGCTTGAGCAGGAGCAATTGCGGCAAGATGACGCAACGCTCCTTGAGGAAGATCGACTTCGGGCGGCTATGCGAGCAGCACACTACCAGCAAGCCTTGCGTCACTACCATAGCCGCAAGGTTCATGCCCGAAGTTTTGAGGAAGGCGCCCTTGTTCTTCGGCGCGTTCAGTCGGCCAAGAATTCCAACAAGTTGACGCCCAAGTGGGAAGGCCCTTATCGGGTAATACGAGTCACCAGTCCCGGCGCAGTCCGCGTGGAGACCGAAGATGGTATTCTAGTGAGTAACTCCTGGAACATCGAACATCTTCGCAAGTTTTACCCGTAAGGCGCGGTTGTCGGGCCCCCCGGCAGACCACCTTTTTGTACAATCCTTGCCGACAAGGCATGTAACCCTTTGTACAAAGCCAGGCGCAGACCCTGAGCATAAATAAATGAAGCACTGGCGCCCTGAGTTTTAGCATGCATGCTAGGTTGAGTCTCTCTCTCTTTGATAGGGTTGATAGTGCTTAGCGGCGACTAACCCCTAGCATAGAGGTCGAGTGTGCGTCTTTCTGTTCCTCTTTGGTTCACAGGGTGCATGGACATTTCTGCTGAGCTGTTTGGAAGAAAGGAAACAGGCCGACGCTCCGACCCCGGCAAGCCAAGATTGCCGGGGGCTACAGATCCAAAGACCTAACCACGGCAAGCCAAGGTTGCCGGGGGCTACAGAATCGGATAAATTTTTCACCCCCCATTCTATACTTCCGTATGAGGACTTAAACGTACGAGGCTTCGCTCACTCTTATACCATCATGCTCCCTCTTTCCTCTGTCCAAAAATGTTACTTTGGGCCGGAACTTGGTTGTAGTGCGATGGGAAGGGAACGAGCGAAGGGCCTAATCCTACTTTGCCCCTACCTCTGCCAAGGGCGTGAGCGTAATCGAGCTATAAAGCAGGAGGACGGCAAGGTCTGTTACCGGGTGACAATGTTTATCTTTAGAATAACAAGGATTCATTCCTTGGTGGGGGCCTCCCTCACGCACAAAAGAAACCCGGCAGACACCCTTCTCTTTGTTAATACATTGTTGACAAGTACAATTCATACGGAATGCGTACATGAGCAAGGGGATTACAAGGTTTAAATCCTACAAGAGCCCATAGGCTTAAAAACTAAAAAGAGATAAGATGCCCGTAATCCCTTTCTTGTCCCTCTCCTCAGGAAACGGAACAAGATGGCAGAAGGACAAAAGCAGTGCCTAGGTGATACGTCTCCAACGTATCTATAATTTATGAAGTATTCATGCTATTATATTATCCATCTTGGATGTTTTATGGGCTTTGCTATGCACTATTATATTTTTTTGGGACTAACCTATTGACCCAGAGCCCAGTGTCAGTTCCTGTTTTTCCCTTGTTTCAGTGTTTCGAAGAAAAAGAATATCAAACAGAGTCGAAACGGAATGAAACCTTCTGGAGAAGTTATTTTTGGAAAGAAAGCAACCCGGGAGACTTGGAGTCCATGTCAAGAAAGCAACGCGGAAGGCACGAGGCAGGGGGGCGCGCCCTCCACCCTCATGGGCCCCTCGTGGTTCCCCTGACGTATTTCTTCCGCCTATATATATCCATATACCCTAAAACCTTCGGGAAACAGAATAGATCGGGAGTTCCGCCGCCGCAAGCCTCTGTAGCCACCAAAAACCAATCGGGACCCTGTTTCGGCACCCTGCCGGAGGGGGGATCCCTCACCGATGGCCATCTTCATCATCCCGGCGCTCTCCATGACGAGGAGGGAGTAGTTCACCCTCGAGGCTGAGGGTATGTATACCAGTAGCTATGTGTTTGATCTCTCTCTCTCTCTCGTGTTCTTGATTTGGCACGATCTTGATGTATTGCGAGCTTTGCTATTATAGTTGGATCTTATGTTTCTTCTCCCCCTCTACTCTCTTGTAATGGATTGAGTTTTCCCTTGGAAGTTATCTTATCGGATTGAGTCTTTAATGATTTGAGAACACTTGATGTATGTCTTGCCGTGCGTATCTGTGGTGACAATGGGATATCACGTGATTCACTTGATGTATGTTTTGTTGATCAACTTGCGGGTTCCGCCCATGAACCTATGCATAGGGGTTGGCACACGTTTTCGTCTTGATTCTCCGGTAGAAACTTTGGGGCACTCTTTGAGGTTCTATGTGTTGGTTGAATAGATGAATCTGAGATTGTGTGATGCATATCGTATAATCATACCCACGGATACTTGAGGTGACATTGGAGTATCTAGGTGACATCAGGGTTATGGTTGATTTGTGTCTTAAGGTGTTATTCTAGTACAAACTCTAGGGCTGTTTGTGACACTTATAGGAATAGCCCAACGGATTGATTGGAAAGAATAACTTTGAGGTAGTTTCGTACCCTACCATAATCTCTTCGTTTGTTCTCCACTATTAGTGACTTTGGAGTGACTCTTTGTTGCATGTTGAGGGATAGTTATATGATCCAATTATGTTATTATTGTTGAGAGAACTTGCACTAGTGAAAGTATGAACCCTAGGCCTTGTTTCAACGCATTGCAATACCGTTTGTGCCCACTTTTATCATTAGTTACCTTGCTGTTTTTATATTTTCAGATTACAAAAACATATATCTACCATCCATATTGCACTTGTATCACCATCTCTTCGTTGAACTAGTGCACCTATACAATTTACCATTGTATTGGGTGTGTTGGGGACACAGGAGACTCTTTGTTATTTGGTTGCAGGGTTGTTTGAGAGAGACCATCTTCAACCTACGCCTCCCACGGATTGATAAACCTTAGGTCATCCACTTGAGGGAAATTTGCTACTGTCCTACAAACCTCTGCACTTGGAGGCCCAACAATGTCTACAAGAAGAAGGTTGTGTGGTAGACATCAAGCTCTTTTCTGGCGCCGTTGCCGAGGAGGCTAGGTAAGCGGCACTCACACCCCGTCAACTAAGCTCTTTTCTCGCGCCGTTGCCGGGGAGGTGAGTGCTTGAAAGTATATATTTAGATCTTGCAATCGAATCTTTTTGTTTCTTGTTTTATCACTAGTTTGGTTTATAAAAGAAAACTACAAAAAAATGGAATTAAGGTTGCCTCATATGCTTCATCTTTTTAATGTCTTTCGTGAAAACGATGGGAAGGAAAATTGTGCTCAAGTGCTAGAAGAAGAATTACATAGAATGCTTGGCATAAAATATGTGAATGATTAGCATGATTGCAATGTTGTTAGTATGAATTCTTTGAATACCCGTGATGCTAATGATATGCAAAGCCACAAGCTTGGGGAAGCTATGTTTGATGAAGATGATATTTTTTGTCCCCCAAGTTTTGATATGCAAATTTGTTATGATGATAGCATGCCTCCTACTTATGATGATTATATTTATGAAAGTGGGTTTGGAAGAGTGTCAACTTTAGGAAGTAATGATCCCACTATTTTGGAGGATGTTGAATCTTATAATAATTATGAAAGTGGATTTGGAGAGGTCATGACTTTATTTAGTGATGTATCCACTATTTTGGAAGAGGTTTCAATTGATTATGATGAGAACAAAGTTGCTACTTATGATGATTATTGTGATGAAACTTATGCTATAAGAAGTAGTGATGATTATATTTATAAAACTTGTCATGATTATGGTTACCCTTTTTCTTAACATTACTCTTTTAATGTCGAAACAATTTATAGTATTCAAGTCTCTTATGATACTCCCACTATTCCGAATGAGAAGAATTTTGTTTATGTGGAGAGTAATAAAATTTCTATGCTAGTAGATCATGAAAAGAATGCTTTAGGTGCTGGTTATATTGTTGAATTCATTCATGATGCTACTGAAAATTATTATGAGGGAGGCATATATGCTTGTAGGAATTGCAATAATATCAAGTTTCCTCTCTATGTGCTTAAAGTTTTGAAGTTATGCTTGTTTTACCTTCCTATGCAAGTTGATTATTTTTCCCATAAGTTGTTTGCTCACAAAATCCCTATGCATAGGGAGTGGGTTAGACTTAAATGTGCTATTCATATTCTTCATGATCCTCTCTTTATGTTTCAATTGTTATCTTTGATGCGAGCATCATTGAAATCATCATGCCTAGCTAGGGGCGTTAAACGATAGCGCTTGTTGGGAGGCAACCCAATTTTATTTTACTTTCTTGATTTTTGGTTATGTTTAGGAATAAATAATCCATCTAGCTTCTGTTTAGATGTGTTTTTGTGTTTTAATTAGTGTTTGTGCTAAGTAGAACCTTTGGGAAGCCTTGGGTGAAGTCTTTATGATCATGCTGTAAACAACAGAAACTTTAGCGCTCACGAGATTAGCTAAAACTTTTTACTGGAGAGTGATATTTAGTTGATTCTTTTTGAAGATGATTAGTAGACAAATTCCTCAGGTCCACCAATTTATTTTAGAATTTTTGGAGTTCCATAAGTATACGTTTGATACAGATTACTACAGACTGTTCTGTTTTTGACAGATTCTGTTTTCTATGTGTTGTTTGCTTATTTTGATGCATCTATGGCTAGTAAAGTAGTTTATAAACCATAGAGAAGTTGGAATACAGTAATTTTAACACCAATAAAAATAAAGAATGAGTTCATTACAGTACCTTGAAGTGGTTTTTTGTTTTCTTTCGCTAACGGAGCTCACGAGATCTTCTGTTAAGTTTTGTGTTGTGAAGTTTTCAAGTTTTGGGTAAAGATTCGATGGACTATGGAATAAGGAGTGGCAAGAGCCTAAGCTTGGGGATTCCCAAGGCACCCCAAGGTAATATTTAAGGACAACCAAGAGCCTAAGCTTGGGGATTTCCAAGGCACCCCAAGGTAATATTTAAGGACAACCAAGAGCCTAAGCTTGGGGATGCCCCGGATGGCATCCCCTCTTTCGTCTTTGTTCATCGGTAACTTTACTTGGAGCTATATTTTTATTCACCACATGATATGTGTTTTGCTTGGAGCGTCATTTTATTTTCTTTTGTTTTGCTTGCTGTACGAATAAAATACCAACATATGAAATTCTTAAATGATAGAGAGTCTTCACATAGCTACATAATTATTTAACTACTCATTGATCTTCACTTATATCTTTTTGGAGTAGTTTGTCATTTACTCGTGTGCTTCACTTATATCCTATGAGTAAATGGTTGAATGATTTGAATGTCATAAATCTGAAATTATATATGTTTCATATGCTTATCCCATGGGGAGTAATGACTTCACATATAAGAAGTAGAGGTGGTAAATTTTTTGAAGGTTAGCAAACATTGTATTGGTCACTTGAACAATTCATGAAAGAATATTGAAGGAAGAGAGATTTAACATATAATACTATCTTGGACATCTTCTATGATTGTGAGCCCCATTAATTATTTTCAAACCTGAGCAAATTAGTTGAAGTTGGACAAGGAAGACAACATAATGAGTTATGCTTGGGTATATTTGTATAGAAGTTATATTGTTTTGGATCCTCTAACATGTGGTGCTTGCTATTTAGAATCCTTTGCTAGCCAAAATATCTGTACTAAGCAGGAATACTGCTTGTGCATCCAAACTCCTTGAACCAAGTTTCTACCATGAGTGTCCACCATATCTACCTATATGCGGTATTTACCCGCCGTTCCAAGTAAATTTGCATGTGCCAAACTCTAAACCTTCAAATAATAATATGTTTTGTATGCCCGAATCGCTCATGTAGCGACTACGGGTTAGCAGTATCTTCCACGCTAGGTGGGTTATTCTCATGATGAGTGGACTCCGCTCATCATTCATGAGAAAATGGCTGGTAACTGGGATGCCCAGTCCCATGATCAAAAGATCGAAATCAAATAAAAAATAATTGCAAACAAAACTCCCCGAGGTTTGATGTTAGTTGGAGGCACCCGTTGTTTCTGGCAAGCCATGGATTGATGATTGTTGGTGGAGGGGGAGTAAAAATCTTTACCTTTCTATTTGGGAACCGCCTATAATGTATCTAGTATGGAAGATATTGGGAACTCTTGGTTGTTATGTTGACAATGAAAGCATACCTCTCAAAATTATTTTCATCTCTGTTTTTGCTTCGAGCTCTGGCACCTCTGCAAATCCCTGCTTCCCTCTACGAAGGCCCTATCTTTTACTTTTATGCAAGAGTCAGTAGTATTCCTTCTCGTTCCAACCTACTCTTTAGTTGGCAAGCATCATGTGATGGAAAGATCTAGGCATATATGGCCATTCAAATATATTTGAGCATGAATTATTATTGTTGACATTACCCTTGAGGTAAAAGGTTGGGAGGCGAAACATTAAGCCCCTATCTTTCTCTGTGTTCGATGAATACTATTTGCTCTGAAAATATGCTTTGAGTGGTAGCAATCATGGAAGTCTAAATGATAGTTGAGTATGTGAAGTTTGCTGAATCAAAGCTCTGACATAGACTCTTCCTTAAAATAAGATGAATTGTAATTGTTTGATGACTAATAACACGGTTTGTTAGTTTTCAAGAAAGTTTATGTTCTATACTTTAACATGTGAATAGTTTGTTACTTGATCATGAAAAGTTCTATGAGTTGAACTACTGTTATGACATATAATGATGCTAGAAAAGGTGATTGAAATTATCATTGATCAAACTTATGCACCTGCTAGCATTCACACTTCATAAATTATTTCTTTTATCATTTACCTACTCGAGGACGAGCAGGAATTAAGCTTGGGGATGCTGATACGTCTCCAACGTATCTATAATTTATGAAGTATTCATGCTATTATATTATCCATCTTGGATGTTTTATGGGCTTTGCTATGCACTATTATATTTTTTTGGGACTAACCTATTGACCCAGAGCCCAGTGCCAGTTCCAGTTTTTTCCCTTGTTTCAGTGTTTCGAAGAAAAAGAATATCAAACGGAGTCGAAACGGAATGAAACCTTCTGGAGAAGTTATTTTTGGACAGAAAGCAACCCGGGAGACTTGGAGTCCACGTCAAGAAAGCAACAAGGAAGGCACGAGGCAGGGGGCGCGCCCACCCCCCTGGGCGCGCCCTCCACCCTCATGGCTCCCCTGACGTATTTCTTCTGCCTATATATATCCATATACCCTAAAACCTTCGGGAAACAGAATAGATCGGGAGTTCCGCCGCCGCAAGCCTCTGTAGCCACCAAAAACCAATCGGGGCCCTGTTCCGGCACCCTGCCGGAGGGGGGATCCCTCACCGGTGGCCATCTTCATCATCCCGGCGCTCTCCATGACGAGGAGGGAGTAGTTCACCCTCGGGGCTGAGGGTATGTATACCAGTAGCTATGTGTTTGATCTCTCTCTCGTGTTCTTAATTTGGCACGATCTTGATGTATCGTGAGCTTTGCTATTATAGTTGGATCTTATGTTTCTTCTCCCCCTCTACTCTCTTGTAATGGATTGAGTTTTCCCTTGGAAGTTATCTTATCGGATTGAGTCTTTAATGATTTGAGAACACTTGATGTATGTCTTGCCGTGCGTATCTGTGGTGACAATGGGATATCACGTGATTCACTTGATGTATGTTTTGGTGATCAACTTGCGGGTTCCGCCCATGAACCTATGCATAGGGGTTGGCACACGTTTTCGTCTTGATTCTCCGGTAGAAACTTTGGGGCACTCTTTGAGGTTCTATGTGTTGGTTGAATAGATGAATCTGAGATTGTGTGATGCATATCGTATAATCATACCCACGGATACTTGAGGTGACATTGGAGTATCTAGGTGACATTAGGGTTTTGGTTGATTTGTGTCTTAAGGTGTTATTCTAGTACGAACTCTAGGGCTGTTTGTGACACTTATAGGAATAGCCCAACAGATTGATTGGAAAGAATAACTTTGAGTGGTTTCGTACCCTACCATAATCTCTTCGTTTGTTCCCGCTATTAGTGACTTTGGAGTGACTCTTTGTTGCATGTTGAGGGATAGTTATATGATCCAATTATGTTATTATTGTTGAGAGAACTTGCACTAGTGAAAGTATGAACCCTAGGCCTTGTTTCAATGCATTGCAATACCGTTTGTGCCCACTTTTATCATTAGTTACCTTGCTGTTTTTATATTTTCAGATTACAAAAACCTATATCTAACATCCATATTGCACTTGTATCACCATCTCTTCGCCGAACTAGTGCACCTATACAATTTACCATTGTATTGGGTGTGTTGGGGACACAAGAGACTCTTTGTTATTTGGTTGCAGGGTTGTTTGTGAGAGACCATCTTCAACCTACGCCTCCCACGGATTGATAAATCTTAGGTCATCCACTTGAGGGAAATTTGCTACTGTCCTACAAACCTCTGCACTTGGAGGCCCAACAATGTCTACAAGAAGAAGGTTGTGTAGTAGACATCACTAGGCGAGGTACGAGCAGCACAAGACACCAAGAGAACGTCTCGGCAGTCGTCCAGAAGAAGGCCAGTGATGACGGTGCTGGAGGAAGAGCCGAAAGATGAGGCAGCGGGCCGGCAATACGTGATGAAGGCGTCGAGGCCATCGTACTCCGAATTGACGGCCCGCCACCCGCCTTCTTTGTCTTCCCCGTCCCTCCGACGCCAGCCACCCAAGGCAACGACCCCGAGAAGTTCAAGGAGCTGGCGATGCAGATGATGGTGCTGCCGACGTCGCACAGGAACGGTGTGTCTGACGCCTAGTCGGACCCGTCATCCTCCCGCCCGCCACCCTCATCATCGCTGTCATTGTCCTCCTCGTCACTCTCGCCCAAAGAGGAGCTTTCACCGTCAGCGGAGCTCTCTGCACAACACCCTAGCCTGTGTCCCGAGCGCCCGAAGACCTTGACGGATAGCAGGTTGCTCTCTGCTAGCTTGAAGTGGAGGACATGCCCATCCATCAAGCAATGGGCACGTGCGAAGGTTTTCCAGCCCCAACGAAGAAGCATCACATGAGGGGCGGGGAACCCTGTGTTCACCCGCATGTCGCCATGGCAACACCCCTTCATGTGAAGCCTTAGCCTCGATGGCCGGTCGATCTCCAGCACCCTCGCAAACGCCTCGGGAAGGCGAAGGCGGCTACGCAGTGGCTCGCGCAGCTGCAAGATGAACTCCAGCGCCATGTCCCCGACGTGGCCGCTCGACGAAGCAGGAGGAGACGCGGAGGGGATGGTGATGGAGATGGCGACGATGCGGGTGTCCCCCTGCCACACCCACCTCTGCCTCGACCGCCTCGCCGACCGCGACCCCGGCCGGCGCCTCTACCTCAAGCATGGCCTTCACCTTGGGCATCCGGCTCTTCCTTGGCCGCCGCAGCTCTCTGGCGAGAGGAGGACCTGGTCGCCTCCGCCGAAGAACGGCCACGACCACGCCCTCTTGCCATGGCAGTGAATGGAGAATGGGGACGAAGGGGAGACACGAGGAGATGCTCTTCCTCCTCCTCCCTAGCCCCTTTTTTATAGCTAAGCAGGGGAGGCTAAAAGACTGGCTCTACACCTGTGAAGAGCCCGCTCTGGTCCGACTCATTAAGTTGGCAACACAAAGCCATCGACCGCCCTCCCCGCCCAATCAAGGCACGTAAGGTTTGGCCACCACGCGTCTTCCCATATCCCGCGGGCCTGTCACTTACCCCACGCCGTGCATGCGGCGTACGTGGCGCAAGGGTCAGACGTAGTAGGAAACGTGGAACGATGTTTCCAAAGCAGAGAGAGCAAATGAGCAGCGGCCCTGTGGTCTTAAAAAGAGACACGCAAGCCACCTCTTTATTATTCACCATGGGATGACGCAAGCACACTACAGTCATCCCACGCACGACCCCCACATCACGCATTCAACGCGGGTCGTGGGGAAGCGCAATAGGCAAGGAAGTTACCGCAATGAAACTCCGCCCCGCGTGCCCGCGCACCGTTCTGGGCCTAGCCCAACAACGCGTTGCGCTTATGTGTGGCCCAGGCCCGGGGGCAACTGTCGGTGTACAAAAGTAGGGGCTCTCTTCTGTACCCCTTTACTTGTGCACGGGCAGTCAAAGCCGCACCTGTGGCCACACTTAGCAAGGCAAAGGAAGAAAGCAGAGGCACAAGACTACCAGAGCAGCGCCGAGACAGAGGCGCAAGAAGATCAGGCGACAAGATGAGCTTCTCCCGGCAAGACCCTTGCCGGGGCAACTCACCCAACGCCAGCATCGCAACCACTCTTGAGCCTGAGAGTTTCGACACCATCAACAACGTTGGAGCCAAGGTTCGGGAAGCGCCTGCATGGTGGCATGCAGATCTTTGTGAAGACCAAGAACATGCAAGGCTAGATGAGAATCAGAAGACGAAGATCCTCGGCAAGATCCTTGCCAAGAATACCCACGAGTCCCCCCCGGCAAGTCCCTTGCTAGGGACGCCCACGACGCTGCGGCAAGAACCTTGCCGGGGCCCCGGCAAGACCCTTGCCGAAGACATCCGCATGGCCGCAGCCAGGCCCACACCAGCCAAGACTCCACCGCCGTTCCCATACAGCTGCCAGCCCACCAACTGGACGAGCACCTGCGTGGCGACGTGCGGCCTCTAGGCCAACTCAGCAATCACCTGCGTGGTGGCATGCTGATCTTCGTGAAGACTCTACCACCGCACCAACTCAGCAGCTAGCTAGCCAGCATGGCGCTACACGCCTCGTCGGCTCGGACGCCCGTCGAAGCCAGGCGAGGCGGCGACGGCTGGGACGAGCTTCCTTACCGTTCCCAATAAAGCAAGAAGGGCACATCGGCAGCGCATTAAATGCATTTGTCCTATGGTGCCAGGAGATAGACTCGACTACTGTACAACTTTCCACCTCCCGTGTGCCACTGTGGCAGCCCCTTTTGACTATAAAAGGAGGCTCGCGGCGTACTGGGAGAGGATTCGGATCTTTTGGACTAGATACGCACCATAGCTAGTTCAAGAACTCAAGAACACTCAAATATACACCAATGTAGGACTAGGGTATTACGCATCTACGCGGCCCGAACCTGGGTAAACTCTATTTGTGCTGACTTCTAGACCCGCTCTTTGCACAACCCCGCGCCCACCAACCGCAAAAGGGATCCTCGTGATCCCATAGGTGTCGTTTCCACCGATAGGGATGCCCCGACATCCCAAGCTATTATCCAAGAATGAGCAACCAACTAAGCTTGGGGATGCCCCCGAGTGGCATCCCCTCTTTCTCGTAACGACCATCGGTATTTTACTCGAGACTATTTTTTTATTCGTCACATGATATGTGTTTTGCTTGGAGCGTCTTGTATGATATGAGTCTTTGCTTGTTTTATTTTGTGTTTTAAGTCATCAATCCTTGCTGGACACACCTATTTGAGAGCCAAAATTATGTCATGACTTGTTTGAAAATCTCTCTGTGCTTCACTTATATCTTTTTGAGCACGGTGTGCTTAGTATTTTTGAAGAAATGCTCTCTTGCTTCACTTAGATTTATTTGAGAGTTAGTAAAATTTTGAATAAATTCTCTCTTGCTTCACTTAAATTATTTTGAGAGAAAGAAAATTTGTTATGCTCATGATCTTCACTTATATTTGTTTGAGCTTATGAAAAGCAACACATGAAAATTAGTCCCAAAGTGATAGATATCCAAGAAGGATAAAGTAAAGAAATATATGTCATGAAGATCATTGGACAAAATAAACTTGATTCTTAGTAATAGTTTTGAGATATGATGATGTGATATGTGAGTTATGTTGATGAGTAATTATGCTCTAGTAAGAATATTGGTGTCAAGATTTGTGATTCCCTATGCATGCACGAAAGTCAATAATCATCCAATGAAAATTATATCCTACTTGTGGTGCATTATTCGGTGTTAATTATGCTTAATGCTTGCTTATGAGCTTATTCGTTTCTTGGTTGGTCGCTTCTCAATCTTTTTGCTAGCCTTCATTTTGCACTAGTATGACCTCTACTTGTACATCCAAAATCCTTTAAACCAGTTTTGCCACATGAGTCCACTATATCTACCTATATGCAGTATTCTTTTGCCGTTCTAAGAAAATTTGCATGTGCGATCTCTAATTTTCAAAATAAACTTCTCTTTTGTGTGTTTGTTTCGCTCGCGGAACGGTAACGGGTGGCTAATGTTTTCCATGATGGATGTGTTATTCTCACGATGAGTGTTTATTCACTTGTCATTGCACGGGAGTAAGGAAAAAGTCTTAGGGATGCCCAGTCCCGAAATGCAAAAATGAATTTACTTTTTTTCTCAAATAATAAATTCCTTGGAAAGTGTCGTTGGATTGTCACGGCAGATGTCCTCGTGCAAGGACTTAGTCGTGGAGCCATCGCAGCTAGGAAGCTTAAAGGGGTTAAACGGGACAAGGAACACAAGGGTTGTACTGGTTCGGCCCCTTACAGTGAAGGTAAAAGCCTACGTCCATTTGTGGTGGTATTGATTAGGGTTTCGACGACCAGGAGCTAAACTGTCCTGCCTGGTTATCGATTTGGTCTTACTTGTCCTGAACCGCCGCCGGGTCGTCCCTTTATATAGAGAGGTTGACGCCCCGCAGCTCTCAGAGTCCCGGCCGGCTTATAATAGTATCCGACTCGGACTCTTATCTATTCTTGCCTTATACTACAGGTTTCACCATAACGGCGGTTATCACTACGGGCCTTAAGCCATCTCCGGGTCTTTAAGCCCATTATTGACCCGCCGTCTTCAAGTTTGGTACTGGGCTTCGCGTGATGACCATTATGACGTAACCCGGCCCCTCCTGGGCGGGTGACTCTAATGGTTATATCCTCAACATTAGGCCCTAGATTGATTTGAACCGGTTCATGTCAATCTTCAATCCCTTTGAGAGAAAATCTTCTGGCTTATATTTGTGCGAATGTTATAACCCACCGTGACGTCATCTTCTGGATTCCTGGTAACCCGCCATGACGTCATCTTCCATTAAGTTCATTTTTTTATTCTGTCATATCGCAACGGATCTTATCTTTAATGGCTATCCCGAAAATCCGAGGTGTTTTCGTGGCAAGATAATCACGTCGTGGCCTCCTCGTTTCTCGCGCCCATTCATTAGCCGTGCCTTATAAATAGGCCCGGCCCATAAGCCTTCGTCCACTCCTCTCCTCCATCGTCTTCCTCCTCTGACGCCCGAGAGCTCGAGCTCCACCGCCGCCGCCGCGTCCCTTGTCTTCCTCAACCTTGGCCGCTGCATCACCCTGACCTGGTCCAGAGAAACGGCGGCGACCTCCGCATCTCATCAGCGCCAGTAAGTCCTTGCACCTCCCTACCGTAGATCCGCATTTAGGGTTCTGTCGTTCTTCCCCTGTTCTTCGTTGTTCATCTCGAGTTCTTCACAGTTCCGCCACCGAAGCTCCCTTTGATCTAAAAACGGTGTAGACTCCCTGCGGTAGTAGTTTCTCACTCATTTTTATGCTAGTAGATCCCCTTTGTCCGCAAAAAGAACTCGTTCTGAACCCATGAACTTCTCTGTATCAGCTTTCTAGGTCTAGAATTTTTTCCTTTCTAGACGATCGTTTGATCCAAAATAATTACTCCAATCTGTGAAACTTGTTTGTGCCTCACTTAGTCAAAAATTGCATCTGGTAGCTATGGCGGCTCATACCTCCGGCTTAAAAGAGGCCCTGCGCTGTGGAATTTCCGGCTCATTTGTGATAGAGTTTTAAACAACTTGAATTACTCATGATGCCCACGGCGGCTTAGATAACCAGACATGGTTCTACTGCCAGGCTACTTCTCCGGCTGATGAGAACCCTCTGCCCGGCTTTCGTGCCCTTCGTCTGGAGCCCAATCACCCCCTGCCAGACAAACTTTCTCAAGCTGAGCGTCAATCACTGATCCCCACCATCAACAAGATTAAGGCTCTCCTGGGAAATGGCCTCAACGGCGTTGATCTGGTCCGGGTCGGGATTTCTTGGCGGGTGATTCCCTTGAGCCGCCGCCCCGGCTTAATGTGTGATTACACGGGCCGAAAGGATGATCCTCTGCGGCACAGCCTCAACGACCTACCTGAGGACGTCGTTGACGACATGACCAAGTCCCTTTTGAACGAAAGCTTAGCAGACTGCGGGAGGACCGGCTTAAGCCACTTCTGCCAAGCTAACCCGGCTCCGGCGGTAAGCTACCGATCTGAGTACTTTACTTTCCATTTTAACAATTTCCGTTTTAACTTCAAGGAAACCTTTGTTGCATTTTTTCAGGCCAATGACAAGTTCTGGAAGGTCAGGTATGACCATGAGGCTGCGAAAAAAGCCAGGAAGGCTAAAAAAGCCGCTAGGAGAGCCGCTCCCCGCAAGAAGGGGAGTAAGCCTAGCGTCTCAGAGCTGCTTTAGTTGGATGATAGCTCCGAGTCAGAGGTAGCCCTTGATTCTTTAGGCTCTTCTTCTGTTTCTCGTTTGCTCTTAACCACCTTATCGACACTGATTATCAGCAGGAGGACACCAGAGCGAGTAACCCGGTGACTGAAGTGGTAACTATACTTTCCTCTGACTCGGAGCCCTTGCCAAGGCTGAAAGTCCGAAGAGTAACCCGGAAAGTAAGATTTTCACATCCTTTAGCTTATCAAGATCCTCAATTTCTTTTGAAGCGACAGATTCATGAGAGCCGGAGGCACACCCGGACCAACAAGGATGCAGACTTCTCCTCCGGCTTACCTGAAGGATCAAGGAAGCGCCGGACCGAGGTTATCTCCAACTTATATCCTTTTCATCCTTTGGCGGGCGTTACTCGTCAACCGCTCAATTCTGCTGATTCAAACTATCAGGAAACTTCACCTTCGTCCGGGGATTCCATGCAATCCAACTTGCCGGCTTTCAAGACCGCACCCGGGTAATGATGATCAGCTTATGTTGTGCTTATCTTACTCACGCTTTTGTACTAACCTTTTGTCCTTTCAGTGCTCAAGCAAAGCTCAGCAAGAGGGCGAAGAAAAATAAACCGGTCGAAGAGCCGGTCTTGACTGAACCGGAGGCTTCTTCTCATGAGCCGCCATCTGCCTCAGCTCCTGAAACCACCGCTCCAACTGATGAGCCAGTCATAGAGGGTTCTAATAACCCAGAGATCCCCAGCCCAGCTCAACCGGCCGATGACCCGGACGTTGTAATCACCCAGACAGAGTTTGTCGAGCCGGGGAGACCCACTGTGCTGGCTAAATGCTCTGCCAAGGAAGAACTGCTGGAGCGCCGCAGGGCCAGACTGGATATCACTGACTATGCTAACTTGAGCATTGGAGACATTGTTTCTGGTTACATTGGTCAAGTGCACAACAGCCGGGACCTGGAGATTGACATGGTGAAGCAGATACAGCAAAAATCTGAGGTACAACTCTCTTGCTTACTCCATAGTCATCCTTACCATGCTAGCCCCCAAGTCTATTACTTATGATAGAATATGTTGTAGACTTAACTTCTGGCTTACCTTCATGAACCGGCAATTATAAATAGAATCTTTCAGCATACATTAGCCCCCAAGTGCCAAGTGTCTTTGCTTGCAAAGTGCTTGGGACTTTAATGTTGCATGATAATCACTCACACTGTAACCCGGATTTTGTACAGGCTGCCTGCAAGAAATTTGAATCTGAAATCTCTGAGCTGAAGAACCGCCTGAAGACTCAGGAAACTGAAACCCGGAAGGCCAATGCCAAATTTGAGTTCAGTGTTGCTGCACAAGAAAAACTGAAGAAGAAATTTGAAACAGAAATAAAGACTTGGGCCGAGGAGAAGACTGCCTTGCTCAGCCGGGCCGAACAAGCGGAGGCTGCTCTGACTGAGAGAACCGCCGAACTCTCCGGCTTAAAACGCCATGTGTCACAAATGGTCTCCGCAATCTTCGGTAAGTCATGCTGCAAGCTTGTAACAAGTTTACCTTCTTTATGTCTCATAAGTCCCACCATTGCCATCAGCTCACCTGACTTTGTTATACAGGTCCCAGAAGGTCCAATCTTAATCAGAATGTTCTGACCAAGCTGAAGGCCGTGTACACCTTGGTGGAGCAACTCTACACCGGGTCACAGCGTGCTTTAGCCGTTGTGGCCCAGTCCAATGAGGTTCCGACTCACCTGGCTGACGTACTCAGGAGGCTTGCAGTTCTTCCTCAATGCTTCCAAGAGCTAAGACGGGCCTCTGCGAGAGCCGGAGCTATAGCTGCTCTGAGCCGGGCCAAGGCTTTTCTCCCGGAACTAGACCCAGCCGACATTGCTCTTGGATACCCCAGTCTGAAGGAAAACGGTACTCCCTTTGACCAGAAAGATTTCGCCGCCTGTGTGAAGAGCGTGCGCCCGGTGGCTACCTTGATTGGGAATGACACAGATCTTACCAAGTATCAGCCGGGCTATGGCGCGGAGAATCAGAGGATCCCAACTCCACGCTATGAAGCAATCAGCCTGATCCCGCCGACTCGTAAGCACACCATTGCCCCAGAAGTTGACCCGGCCGGGTTAATTGATGATGAGGCTCAATTTGAAGCTTTGAGCGGCATTGACTGGAAATCATCAACCTTCCAGGTCATGGGAACAGCCGGAGGAGCGGAGAGGGATGAGCCGGAAGCTTCGACCCAACAAGCACCTTGATTTTTAGGCGGCTCATGGTTACACCTTAAAAACAATGCCTCACCTTTTGGACTCGGGGAGTCTTGTAATAGAGTAGGACAAATACTTAATTTTGTCGTGCCATCATGCACGTGTTGAACGCTTGACTCCATTGAAGCTGCTTCTTTATATTCCTCCGGGTTATGTTTGATCATTTACTTTCCTTAAGCTTAAAGAGCTGTCTTTAATTGTCCTGCATAGGAAAACAAATCACAAGTCTCTAGGCAGCTTACCGCATGGAGAATCACATGTTTTACATATAACCCGGAATATGAATGAAGGTCATAAGAGACCGGCTCTCGATTATATCTTCGAGATAACCATAAGAGCATACCTGCCAGCCTTCAAGTACACTTCCGGTTCATGTAACCCAAATAATGAGGTTGATAACGCAAGTCCGGCTCAACAGCATCGATAATGCTTATTGTGTGCTATCAACATTGTTAATCAAATTCAAGCCGCCAGAGTAAAAACCGCCCTTGCACACTGTTGATGTGATCAAAATAACTTGTTGCAAACCAAAAGATCAAAACTTAAGGGCTTCTGATTCGAATATGACCAGAGAACCGTCCCAAAGGGGTTAAGCTAAGATTCGAATGCGATCATATAGCCCCCAGTGGGTTGGGCGGTGCCGATCAAGAGGGTACCAACAGCTATGTTCTCTTAGGTTCGAATACGACCCATGTTTGAACAGGAAGCCCCCAAATGACCTTAAGAGTTGTTTAACGACGCTGATTCGAATACGATCCACGTCGGTTCCCAAAGAAGGTTGAGCTATGATTCAAATATGATCAAGGAAAAACTCCCCAATGAGCTCGGCAATTTGCCAATCAAGTGGGTATCGACAGCTATGTTCTCTTAGGTTCGAATACGACCCATGTTTGAACAGGAAGCCCCCAAGTGACCTTATTGTTAACGGCTAGATTCGAATACGATCATAAGCCGGATCCACCTCCCTGTAATGTTGTAATGGAAATAACACATTTACTTTTGGAGGAGAAAAGGACAGAGGTCCTGCTTTTTTATTTATCATAATAGATACATGGCTATAGAAATATCTACATTATGAGAGCCGGTGGCTCAAGTGTAATAAGGCTGAAGCTGAGCTACGTTCCATGGCCGACGGGTCTCTTCCTCTGACTTACGTGAATCTTTGTGCTCCCGAACATTGATAAGGTAGTATGACCCGTTGTGCATGTTCTTGCTGACCACAAAGGGCCCTTCCCAAGGCGGGGATAACTCGTGTGCATCTGTTTGATCCTAGATGAGCCGGAGCACCAGATGACCTTCCTGGAAGACCCGGGACTTAACCCGGCGGCTATGATAACGGCGCAAGTCTTGTTGGTAAATCGCCGAGTGAGCTGCTGCCACATCACGCTGTTCGTCCAACAAGTCGAGAGCATCTTGGCGCGCCCGCTCATTATCCGCCTCGACATAAGCCGCCACTCGAGGCGAGTCATGACGGATGTCGCTAGGGAGGACTGCTTCCGCTCCATAAACCATGAAGAAAGGCGTGTAACCCGTAGATCTGTTAGGAGTAGTATTGATGCTCCATAACACGGAGGGTAACTCCTCCACCCAACAACCCGGCGTCCGTTGCAAAGGGACCAAAAGCCGGGGCTTGATGCCCTTCAAAATCTCCTGATTAGCTCTCTCAGCTTGACCATTGGATTGAGGGTGAGCCACTGATGAAACATCAAGTCGAATATGCTCCCGTTGACAAAACTCCTCCATGGCGCCCTTAGACAGATTGGTACCATTGTCAGTTATAATGCTGTGTGGAAAACCAAAGCGAAATATCACCCTTTTCATGAACTGAACCGCCGTGGCTGCGTCACACTTGCTAATTGGCTCTGCTTCAACCCACTTTGTGAACTTGTCGACCGCCACCAAGAGGTGGGTCTTCTTATCCTTGGATCTTTTAAAAGGCCCAACCATATCAAGCCCCCAGACCGCAAACGGCCAAGTAATTGGAATCATCCTCAACTCTTGAGCCGGCACATGAGCCCGTCGCGAGAACCTCTGACAACCGTCACATTTACTAACCAAGCCCTCTTCATCAGCATGAGCCGTCAGCCAATAAAAACCATGAAGAAAGGCCTTGGCCATAAGGGATTTTGAGCCGGCATGATGGTGTCGGGTGGTTGGTGCGACATATGCCAACGGGTGGCTTATCATTGTGGGTGCCAATAAGACGTCGCCGGTGCCTGGAAACGGGATGAGGCCAAGACATGCACGCCGGCGGATCTTACCCAGGTTCGGGGCTCTCCGAGGAGATAACACCCCTAGTCCTGCTCAGCGGGGTCTCCGCATGATCACTAGATCAGGAAAGGTAGCTACAATCGCTCCTAGAGCTGTTTGGGTTCAAGGGAGAAGAAGAGCAAGGCTAGCTCTAACTTCTCTCTATCTATGGTGTGTGTGCTGTGCTTAGCAGCCAACCCTTTGCATGGGTGCTCCGGGGGGTTTATATAGGCCTACCCCCCGGGGGTACAATGGTAATCCGGCTGGGCACTGGTCCCAGCCATCGGTGTCTACGTTCGCCGGCTTCTCCGCCGGCCGCTGGGTCCCGCCGACTGGTAGGTCCCACCGGCTGCCGGCTTCTTGGTCGACAGGCCGGCCCCACCGCCTAGGGTCTTGTTGGCGGCTACTTACTGTAGCCTCGCCTCTGATGATGAGGGCTTCGTTGAGGTAAGCGTGGCTACAGTGGGCCGCCTTGGGGGCTCTCACTGTAGCCGTACCTCGTCTTGTCTCCTTGATGTGGCGCATACTTCAAGGGAGGGGGTAGCCGGCTTCTGGGGGCCGGCTACGCCCTTGGCCGACTGGGGGAGGCCGGGCCGCCTTCATGCCTCTCTCTGGCTGAAGGGGCCCGTGGGCCATACGGGAGTCTGTCGTGGATGACGTTGAGGCTAGCATGGCTACAGTGCCGAGCCGCACGGGAGACGGCCGTCCCGTACGGCCTGCTGTAGCCATGCCCGCCTCGGGCTTCGGGGGTAGTGGGCTGCACTGTGGCCACACCTCGTCTTGTCACCGTTATGTGGGCGTAGCTTTGGTGGTTGTGGTCTCCGCCGGCTTCTTGGAGTCGGTGCTCTTCGAGGCCGGCTTCCTGGAGTCGGCCACCCCGCGGTTTTCTTGGGGAGGGAGGTTGCTTGAGGCTGGGCCGCCTCCCGTGAGTCGGCTTCAGGGGTAGCCGGCCAAGGGAGGTGGTCCGATGCTTGGAGTGCTTGGAGGCCCAAAGGCCTGATAATTTTTCTGAAGAACCAGGAGTAGTCGGTTTGGCTACCCATGGCCATTTACTCCGACAATAGTCCCCAAAGCTGATTGGGCTTCGAGGTGGAGTAGGAGTTGAGAAGTTCGATCAGCTTCCTATCTTGACAAGTCAGCAGCTGGGAGCCGGCTTCGGTTAGGCGTGCCGCCTTGGTCGAAAGCTCCGGAGTCGGAGGGCGGGAGCTCGCCAGTGCGTGCTTCGGGCCGCGGGCCGGCCGCTGGCCGTCTGCGAACCACGTGGCCCCTCGGGGCCGGAAAGCCTGCCAGCCCACGCGCGCGACGGGACGTCGCCGCAGGGTGGGGGCCCGCCACGTCCGCGCCCGGGCCTAGGCGCGGATTGTCTGCATCCCGAAACCGCCCGCACGTCTCATTGCGGCAGTTTCGGCTCGCCTTTACGCGCAATAATCGTGAGGCGTGGGGGGAGTGGGTGCAGTTAATCCCACGTCTCCCCCCATGTCCGGCCTTCCCGGCCTCACCTCGCGAGGCTATAAGTAGGGGGAGGTGGAGGGCGGCAGGCCCTCGCACGCTCCTTCTACTTTCACCATCTTCTTCGCTCGCCGTTTCTTGCAACAGCGCTTCGCCGCCGCGCTCTTCCACCACGCATTCCTCCGCTGCCGCGCTTGTTTTCGCCATGCCTCCTGCCACGGAGCAGTATTGCGGGGATTGGGACGGCTCCAACGTCCACGAGGACCACGTCGATTTCCTCCGCAATACGCGGCGGCTGCCCAGCGCGGACAAGGTGGAGGTCCGCCTCGCGCCGGCGAAGGAAATTACGCCGGAGCCGCGGAAGGGCGAGCGGGTGGTCTTCCGCTCGCACTTCTTGCGCGGCTTCGGCCTGCCAGTGAGCGCCTTCTTCCGCTCCTGGCTCGATTTCTACCAGCTCCAGCCGCACCACCTCACCCCAAACGCGGTGGTGCTGGTGTCTGCCTTCGTCACCCTGTGCGAGGGCTACCTCGGCGTCCTCCCCACCCTCGAGCTCTGGGGGGAGTTCTTCCAGTCCAAGCTGGGCACGGGTATGCAGGGCGTGCTGGCTCAGACTGGCGCCTTCATCGCGTCGCGGCGGTCGGTCGCCGACAACCCCTTCCCCATCATCACGCTGATCCAATCGGTGAAGAAGTGGCCAAAATCGTACTTCTATGTGTGGAACATCACCCCGCGGGGCGACTACATCACCCTGCCGGCTTACGTAGCCGGCCCACCAGCGGGCAGGCGGCCCCAGTGGTCCTCGGGCCGTGACTCTGACGCCGGCCGGGTCCGCAGCCATCGCCCGAGTGCGAGTGCTGACCCAGTCGGAGGGCTTAACAGGGCCCGACCTACTGGCCGCATTCGTCACGCGCCGGGTTCTTCCGCTCCAGAGCCGGCCTCATCTGATCTGTCAGATGAGCGGCCCGCTCGATTCGTGCCGAATGTGCACCAAGGAGATGCCGCGCGAGGAGGTCGCCTATATGGTGAACTACCTTGCGAACTGCAAATTCTCCGAAGAGTGGCAGTCCGGCAAGGAACCATACAGCCGAGCCAATCCACCGCCCACGGTATGCTTTCCTTGGCTCTTCTTTTTCTTTTGACTTTGTTGCCGAGTTCCTCTTGGCTGACTCTAACTTAGTCGGCTCATTTTTCGACAGAGGCCTCTGCTTCGGCCGGCCGGCGGGTCGGACGCGGAGCGTCGATTCGTCCCCGACCGGACTGAACACGATCTGGAGGACCCGGACTTGGGGGCGGCCGGTATGGACGACAACATCGAGCCGGGTGGTGGCCAAGCCGGCGGCGAAGCAGGCGGCTCCGGGCTCGGAGTCACCTTCGACGACTGGCCGGACGACGATGAGGCCGAAGTCGCCCCGCGCCGCCAGCCGGCCTCTGGACGCGGCGCGGGTTCCTCCGCTGCACCGCCTGCTCGGGGCGGAGGGCAAAAGCGTCGCGCCGCCCAGGGTTTGTTCGGCAGTCGGACGAAGAAGCCCAGGGGCGGGGCGACAGCCACCAGGCGGGAGGAGGCGGCCGCGAAGGCGGCTCGCTTCTGCAAGACGGTGAAGCGACCGCAGACCGTGTCGGCGTAAGTTCACTTTCTTTGTATACTCTTTTTCTTTCTTTTCTCTGGTGGTTCCTGATCCCTTGTCTTTTTATCAAACGATCAGAGCACCGTTGTCGCTTGAGCGGGCGGCTGCCGCCTCCGTCGTCGAGTCGCCGAGGGGGTCTGGGAGCACCACTCGCCGCGTGGACCCCCGTGCCGACCTTTAGGAGGCGACAGAAAGGAACGCGCGGGAGGCGCGGGCGGAGCAAGAGGCGCGAGAGGCGGAGGCACGGAAGGCGGCCGCCGCTCAGGCGGCGCGGGAGGAGGAGGCGGCGAAGGCGCTCACCGATGCCGCAGCCAGGGCCCAAGCAGAGGCTGCAGCTGCAGAAGTAGCGGGGGAGGTCTTGATGGTCACCCCTCTGCGCGTTGCGGCGCCGGGGTCCTTGGAGCCCTCGCTAGAAGGAGCCAGTGGCGACCAGCCAGGGCTGGGGAGAGACGACGACGTCATCATCCTGGAGAGGGCGCCGGTGCCGACCCCGCCAACTGGGGCGGCTAAGGGCGGCCAGCCTGATCAGCCGCCTACACAGTCGGCGGGGGGCGAGCCGGCCGCGAGGACTGAGATGGCGGTCCGGATGCCGCCGAGCCGGCGCGCGGGGAAAGCTGCGTCGGAGCCACAGAAGGCTGCGTCGGAGCCACAGCCGGCAGTTGGCTCCAGCTCGTCAGCCCAGGATGCGGAGGCGGCCAGCGCAACCTCAGGGTGGACGCCAGGCGGAGGGACGGACGTGATGAACGTGGCTGCCCAGGACGTCCGAACCCGGCTCCAGGGCCAAGCTGCGGCGCTGAGGCAGTTCACCGACGAGTTCCTTGCGACGCGGGTGGCCATCCGGGTCAGTCTTGATTTCTTCTTGATCTTGATTTCTTCCGTGGGGGCGCGTCAGCGCACCCACTGGGTGTAGTCCCCGAGTTCCGAGTCGGCTGCTGAGTAGGCGGCTTGGAACTTCTTAGTGGATTTGGCTTTGCTATTCTTGTTCTTACTTCGATCTTCTGTCTATCTTGCAGGACTACCACAATCTTCGTGCGGCCGCCTTCAACTCCCAGGCTCGGGAGCTGACCCAGAAGACCGCCGAACATACTGAGAGCCGAGGTACGTGCTTTGTACTTTATCTCACGTGGGGGCGCGTCAGCGCACCCACTGGGTGTAGTCCCCGAGATTCGGGCCGACTGCTGATGAGTCGGGTCGGATCTTCCTTGACGACTTCCTCTTACTGTTCTTTCTTTTGCTGCCGTCTCTACAGCGGCCAACGCCGGTCTGAGGGCACAGCTGGGGGAGTCCCAGACTGCCCTTCGTGCCAAGGACGCCGAGCTCGCCGCCTTGGTGCAGGAACGCGACCGCCTGGCCAAGAAGTTGGCCGACCAGGAGGAAGGCCACAAGGCGGCTCTGAAGGTGGTGTAGGATCGCGAAGCCGCCCTCCAGGCCGAGTACAAGACGGAGGCGGCTGGCTGGGCTGAAGCCAGGCAAACTTTGATCTCTGGCTATGGTCAGATCGAAGATCTGGTTGACGGTAAGCCGCCTACCTCCTCGTCCTTCCTTGCCATCTACCACTTTTGGCTTGTTTTCTGATTTTGGTGTTCTTTTCTTCCTTTCTTCTTTCCTGCGCAGAATATTTCCCTGGCTATTCTACAGCTGCCAACCAGACCATCGAGGCCCGTCGTCAAGCGCGAAGGCAGGCTGGCTTTGAGATCTCGCCAACCGCCGGCCGTTCGCTGGAGGAGCAGCTCTTGGCGATCCAGGCCCGCATCCAGCCGGCTCACCGACTGCTCCGCCGTCTTCAGCGTGCCGGGGCGCAAGTCTTGGCCGCCCTCTGGCCCGGCCAAGTGGTTCCTCGCACCCCCAGTCGGACTGCCGACTGGCTGGAGGTGGCAGTCGGCCGCTTCGAAGCTTTGAAGGCCTCGGCGGCTCGCTCCGGTGCCAGGCGGGCGCTGGAGTTTGTCAAGGCCTGGTATCCCGGCCTGAGCCTGGATCAGCTGGCTACCTGGCGGCAGCAAGCCGACACAGAGCTGGAGCCGGCGCGGCTTGCCATCATCCGGCGGGCTTCGGCAATCGCCGACTACACCGACACGAGCGTCTTCGCCCCCGAGGTGGACGACAACGGTGTCGCCCAGCCGGAGGAGTGGTTCGGTCTGAACCCGGCGGACGGCGAAGACTCGGCGGAGGAGATCGACTCCAGCGACGAGGGTGAAGAAGAGGAGGAGGAGGGTGAAGACGCCGAGCCGGCTGGTGGAGCAGCCGGCCAGCCTCAGCCTGACCGCACCTCCAGCACCACGTCGCGCGCGAGTGCGTCGCCTGCCGTAGGTGGTGATCAAGCCGAGACCCGCTAGGCGGCCACTCCTTCAGCCGGCGAGGCCGCCTTCACCGACCCGCTCGGCCTCCGCACCGCGCCTTAGTCTGCCATCTTTTGTTTTCCTGTCTAGTTACTTTTGGAACAATGTTTGGTTAAGTCTGCACAATTCCACCCACTGGGTGTATTCGAACTTATGTCTGTTGCTAGCCTGTTGGGGGCTTTATGTGTATATATAACTTATGCATTTGGCCTTTCGTTGTACTTTTGCTTTTTGTCCTTCTGCTGTTTCCTTTGCCGCCCTCCCTTGGTTGCCGCCTCCCCAGTCCAACAGTTGCTCTGCAATCTGTAGCTGGAGGAGTACTTGGACAATTGGGGGGGGAAGTACTTTAGCTTTGCTGGACTAGAGCTAAGTGTTTAGGAAGCCGGCCAGCCGGCTGTTTTGACAGCCGGCAGGCATGTTTGGAGGCCGTCTTTTTGCTATATAGGTTCGTTGTTCCTTAGCCATTTTTCGTGTGGGCATCCTTTCTGCCTTGCCTCTTGTTAGTCGGACAGTCGGTTCTTCGAGCTGCGACTTTCAACAAGAGGGGACTCGGGAGCCGGCACACTACTTTTCTGACTTCAGGTAGAACTTTCAATATAGCTCAAGGCGGCCAGTCCCCGGGCCGACTAGTCGAACCCGGTGCCAGACAGGAATTCAAATGTAATAATACATTCATGGATATGACATTTGTCATTCATAGATAAACAAAGGCAGTCCCCGAGTACTATTCGGGGGGCCTGTTGGTTTGTACTTAATACAAAAGGGGTAGCATGATACATACTGCTTTCAACTGTAAAATCGTCTCAGGAGGTTTGCGTTCCATGGTCGCTCCGACTCCTTGCCGGAGTTGTCTCTCTTGCGTGCTCTTGGTTTTTATGCGTCGATCAAGTAGTAGGAGTCGTTGCCGAGTGCCTTGCTGACGATGAAGGGGCCTTCCCAAGGGGCCGAGAGCTTGTGCTGGCCGGCTGTTCGCTGGATCAGCCGGAGCACAAGGTCGCCCTCTTGGAAGGATCTTGGCTTGACCTTGCGGTTGTAGTAGCGACGCAGCCCTTGCTGGTAGATGGCGGACCGGCTGAGTGCTAACAGCCGGCCTTCTTCCAGTAGGTCGACGCCGTCTTCTCTTGCTTCCTTGGCCTCCTCCTCCGTGTACATGGTGATCCGAGGCGAGTCGAACTCGATGTCTGTTGGGATGACAGCATCGGCACCATACACGAGGAAGAATGGAGTGAAGCCGGTTGATTTGTTGGGTGTAGTGCGCAGACTCCAAAGGACAGCCGGCAGCTCCTCGAGCCAGCAGCCGGCCGATCGCTCCAGTGGTACAACCAGTCGGGGCTTGATGCCGGAGAGGATGAGTCCATTTGCTCGCTCGACCTGGCCGTTTGACTGCGGGTGGGCAACGGACGCTAAGTCCAGTCGGATGCCCTGCGTCACGTAGAAACGTGCCAGTGCTCCTTTGGCGAAGTTCGTGCCGTTGTCGGTGATGATGCTGTGCGGCACGCCGTACCGAGTAGTGATGTCGGTGCTGAATGTCACGGCAGTCGGCCCGTTCAGCTTCTTAATCGGCTTTGCTTCGATCCACTTTGTGAACTTGTCCACAGCGACCGGTAGATGTGTCAAGCCGCCGCGGGCTGTGTTGAAAGGGCCCACCATGTCCAGTCCCCAGACGGCAAAAGGCCAGGTGAGGGGAATGGTCTTGAGTGCAGAAGCCGGCAGGTGTTGCTTGGAGCTAAAAACTTGGCATCCTCTGCAGCTATTGACTATTTCTTTAGCATCCTCCAAGGCAGTCGGCCAGAACAAACCGTGGCGGAAAGCCTTGGCCACAAGTGATCTTGAGGCTGCGTGGTGGCCGCATTCGCCTTGGTGGATGTCTTTGAGGATTGCCACTCCTTTTTCTGGCTCGACATAACGCTGGAAGACTCCAGTGACGCTGCGCTTCACAAGCTCTCTGTTGATTATTGTGTATGCTGCGGCTCGTCGTTGCACTAGTCTTGCTGAGATCTCATCAGCCGGCAGCTCTCTGCTGACTAGGAACTTGAGGATGGGCTGGGCCCATGACGGAGCTGTGACTTCTTCTTCTGTTAATGTGGCCACCATGACTCGGGTGGGTTGGTTGGGTGGCGTTGAATTGGAGTCGGCCACCGCTTCTTGTGTCGTTGCAGTCCCCGGGCCGACTGCTGCAGTCCCCGGGCCGGGTTCTGAAGTCCCCGGGCCGGGTGCGACTACGGCAGTCCCCGGGCCAGTTGTCGAAGTCCCCGTGGCGCCTGCGGGATTTCTCCAGTCGGATCCGGCTGTATCTGGCGCAGGCGGTACGAAGATGGAATCCAACTCTGGAGACGGCTTGAGGAGGCGCTGGAGGGAGACGCCAGTCGGTATGGCTTGTCGGGTGGAGCCGATCCGTGCTAGGGCATCTGCTTGGTCGTTGTCGGCCCTTGGCACGTGAAGGAACTCGCACCCTTCGAAGTATCCGCTTATCTGCTGGACGAGGAATCGATAGCTCGCCATGTTCGCGTCCTTGGCATCCCAGTCGCCAGATGATTGCTGGACCATCAAGTCTGAGTCGCCGTAGCATAGGATCCGGCGTATGCCAAGTTCTTTGGCTAGCCGGAGCCCATGTACGAGCGCCTCGTACTCGGCCACGTTGTTGGAGGCGGCGAAGTGGATCTGCAGCGTGTACTTGAGCTTGTCGCCATTGGGAGAGGTGAGGACGATGCCGGCTCCCAAGCCGGTGCGCATCTTGGACCCGTCAAAGTGCATCCACCAATGGGTAGAGTCGGGAGCCGGCGGTAGGTACTGGGTCTCGGCCCAGTCGACGAGGAAGTCGGCCAATGCTTGCGACTTGATGGCGGTGCGGGGTTGGTAGAAGATTGTGTAGGGCGCCAATGCAATGGCCCATTTAGCCACCCGGCCGGATGCATCCCGGCTGCCTATGATCTCGGCGAGCGGGGCAGTGCACACGACCGTGATGGGGTGCTCTTGGAAGTAGGGCTTCAGTTTCTTGGCAGCGAAGTACACCCCATAGCACATCTTCTGGTAGTGCGGGTAGTTTTGCTTAGAGCTGGATAGCACTTCGCTGAGATAGTACACCGGCCTCTGGACTAGCTGGGCTCGGCCTTCCTCCGGGCGCTGGACCACAACAACAGTGCTGACGACTCGGCTAGTCGCGGCGATGTAGAGGAGCATGGGCTCCTTCTCAGTCGGCGCAGCCAGAACAGGCGGAGTGGTCAGCATTTTCTTCAACTCATGGAAGGCTTGGTCGGCTTGATCATTCCACTCGAAGTGAGTGGACTTCTTCATGAGTCGGTACAGGGGGAGAGCCTTCTCTCCTAGTCGGCTGATAAAACGATTCAGGGAGGCTAAACAGCCAGTGAACTTCTGCACATCTCGCAGCTTGGTGGGAATCTCCATCCTCTCGATGGCCTTGATCTTGACAGGGTTGCATTCGATGCCGCGTTCGGAGACCAGGAAGCCTAGCAGCTAGCCGGCTGGCACTCTGAACACGCACTTCTCGGGGTTGAGCTTGATTTGGAATCGGCGCAAGTTGGCGAATGTTTCTTTCAGGTCTTCCAGCAAGGTACCGCGCTTCTCTGTCTTCACCACAATGTCATCTACATAGACGTGGGCATTTCTACCGAGTTGTTTTAAGAGGCATTTCTGCAAGCAACGCTGAAAAGTGGCACCGGCATTTCTCAAGCCGAATGTCATAGTCAGGTAGCAGAAAGCTCCAAAGGGTGTGATGAAGGCAGTCTTCAGGCGGTCAGCTGGGTCCAACTTGATCTGATGGTACCCTGAGTACGCATCCAAAAAACTTAACAGCTCGCATCCGGCTGTGGAGTCTATTACTTGGTCAATCCGTGGCAGAGCAAACGGATCCTTTGGGCAGGCCTTGTTCAAACTGGTGTAGTCTATACACATGCGCCACTTGTTATTCTTCTTCAGAACCAGAACTGGGTTGGCAAGCCATTCTGGAAAGAACACTTCCATGATAAAGCTAGCGGGAGCCGGGCTATCTCTTCTCCCACGATTCTTCGCTTCTCTTCGGACAGTCGGCGGAGGGGTTGCTTGTCCGGCTTCGCGTCGGCTCGGACATGTAATTTGTGCTCGGCGAAATCCTTCGGGACACCCGGCATGTCCTTTGGGGACCATGCAAAGATGTCTCGATTCTCACGGAGGAAGTCGACGAGCTCGCCTTCCTATTTACTGTCCAAGTTGGCCCCAATGACAGTGAACCTCTCCGGGTTCTCCGGGTCCAGAGGTATCTTCTTTGTCTCTTTGGCAGGCTGGAAGGAGCCCTGCGCATCACAATCCTTGGGGTTGGGGACAGGGCCGGCTGCTTGCCGGCCGTGGCCACAACCAGTTCCAACATCTTCTTCTCTTCTGCCACCACGAGGGACTCGGCCAGCCGGCTACTGGCCATGGCGCACTCGATGGACTTCTTGTAATCGCCGGCTACCGTGATGATCACCTTCGAGCTCGGCATCTTCATCTTTAGGTAGGCGTAGTGGGGCACAGCCATGAACTTGGCCAGAGCAGGTCGGCCAAGCAGTGCATGATAGGGGCTCTCCAAATCCACTACCTCGAACCATATTGCTTCTCGGCGGAAATGATCCTTGTCTCCGAAGAGAACATCCATTTTGATCTTGCCGATCGGGGAGCAAGACAGGCCGGGGACGATACCATGGAAGACGGTGCGGCTCGGCATGAGCTGCTTCGCTTTGATGTTCAGCTTCTCCATGGTATCACGGTACAGTATGTTGATACTGCTACCGCCATCTATCAGGACGCGGGAGAATCGGGCAGCTCGCCTCTCCGTCGCGAGGGTGACATTCAGGACCATTGCATAGGAGCCAGGAGAGGGCATCACCTCTGGGTGGTCGGCCTGGCTCCAGCTGATTGGCCTTTCAGACTAGTGCATGAACTCGGGGGTGCTGGAGGCGACTGCATTCACTTCTTGATGCTGTCAGCGTCGGCTGCGCTTGTCGTCGGCTTGACTGGTGAAGACGACGTAGGCGGCGTGCTCTTCGGCGAATTCGTCTTGGATGGCGCCGACTGCCGGCCGAGCCGCCGGCTGCTGGGGGGCTGGAGGCGGCGGGCCGGGAGGCGGAGGCGGCAACATCCCCTCACCCTTGGTGATGCGGGTGAGCCAATGACATTTCTGGGTCGTGTGGTTTGACGGCTTCGCGCCGCTGTGGAACTTGCAGGGGGCATCAAGAGCCTGTTCGTAGGAGAAGGCCGGCTGCCAAGGCGGCCGGCCGCCCTTCTTCTTGGGAGCGGGCCGTTCGTCGGGCTGCTCATCTTCAACGGTGGCCACCTGCCGACTGGAGGAAGTCGGCATGGGGGCCTTGCGCTTGTGGTCGTTCTGGTAGGGGCGCCGATTAGGGTCGCCAGCCGGCGTCTTGGGAGCCGGAGCAATCACCTTCCCCGAGGCGTCTACTCGGAGTTCGGTCTTCATTGAGGAGTCGGCGGTGGCGTACTTGTCGGCGATGACCAGTAACTCGTCGAGGGTAGCCGGCTCGTCGCAGAGGAGTCGGTGCTTGAGGAGGGTGCCCTCTCGGCACCCGGCGGTGAAGTACTCGATGGCCTGGACCTCGTGCACCCCCTCGCAGGAGTTGCGGAGCTCGGCCCACCGCGTCAGGTAGTCGCGGGTCGACTCGTTAGGCCCTTGGACGCAGAGGGAGAGCTGGCGAGGCTTGGGAGGTCGCTTGTAGGTGCTGGTGAAGTTGCGGACGAAGACTTCGTGAAGTCCAACCAACTGTTGATGATGTAGGGCTTGAGGCTGTTGAGCCATGTGCGCGCCGTGCCTTGCAGCATGAGGGGGACGTACTTCACGGCGACGCGCCGATTACCGTTGGCTATGCTGACGGCCGTGGAGTAGTCGATGAGCCAATCTTCCGGCTTCACTGAGCCGTTGTACTTGGGCGTGTCTCTGGGGAGCGAGAACCCTTTGGGGAAGGGCTCGTCGCGGATGCGGGGGCCAAAGCATGGCGGGCCGACATCGTCTTCTTCTTCTAACGCCAAGGATCGAGCAAGGCGGTCGATCCTGTGGCGAGCGTCGTTCTCGCCGACTCCTTCTCGCCGGACTCACCGGAGCCGCCGCCCGCTGTTCGCCGTTCCGCCGGCGGTTTTCTCCGCCTAAACCACCAAGCCGGCCGAACCGGTATAACCCCGATCCGGTTTTTTTTTACTTTTTGGTTTTTCTTTTTAGTCCGGTTTAATTTTTTTTAGTTAGATCTGTTCAATGAACGTTCTCTGTTTAGAACTAGTTAGCGAGCGTTCGCTATTTAGACTTTTCCTTTTATTTTAGTTTTCTGCCAGGGACCCGTTTGTGATGATTTTATTTACAGATTAGTCCCTGATTTTCAAACGACCACTACTTTTTACTCGTTTGTCCAAATCCAAAGAAACCAACGCCCACGTCTTCGTTATGATCCCCTCTATCCAGTAAAACAACTTAAACATGTTTTTGAAAGTTTTAAAATTTGAATTCAAACAAATTTGTATTCAAACTTCTTTTGTTCATAACTTAAGTTCCGTAACTCCGTTTGAGTTGATTCTTTTTGCAAACCGAAGCTCTTGACCTAAACTTTCTGATAAGGCCAAATTCACATAATTTTGGTACTGTTAGAAATTGTTTTATGTTGCAAGAGTTAATTGCTTGGTTTTGAAGTTTTCCGAATTGTTTTCTTCCTTCTTCTCGATCTTTTGAGTGATTGCTTATGTGTGGTTACCATTGCTTGCTTGCGATAGATTGACCGGAGTGTGATGAGTAGATCTATCAAGAGTGTTGAGTGCGAATGATCTTCATCAACATTGCAGGCAAGTAACACTTTGATCATATCCCTTTCATACCCAGTTTTTATGCATTAGATTCAACCCTCAAACATTGCATGGTTAGGACCTAATTAAATTGTGGGTATTGGGAAGTAGTTGAGGTAGTACCTATTACCTGTTTCATTTATCAAACCCTTGGGAGTTACTTCTACGTTGCTATTATATTGCCATGCTATGCTCGTAGACGTGGATTGGGTTTGAGTGATATTCATGACAGATGTGAGATTGTTAATAATGGTTTACCTAAGGTGGCAACTAAAACTCACATCTGGGTGGATTGAGGCACCTGGAGAACCCAGTGTTGTCTGTTTGTATAAGGACCGCCACCCAGGCTCAAAGGGATCATAAGATTATTCATGCTAGAAACTTCCGTGTGCAGCCGCAAGCTATTATGGGCTCTAGCATAGTTGAGTAAGTTGTGGGAAACCTTTCCATGATGGGCTAGCAGATGTAGGGGATTGTAGGTGTACCGGCCTATCTATCGGTTAAGGGGACCTCTTCGGAAAGACTGTGTCTCGGTCATCCGTTTCTCAAACATCATGTAGTGCGAGAAATCAAACGGAGGCGATCGAGTCTTGTGGGGAAAAGTGCACAAACCTCTGCAGAGTGTACAAACTAATCATGGTTAGCCGTGTCCCCGGTTATGGACATCTTGAGTATCTAGTTCTTGGATTATCCCGTTGATCTCATCACCATGTTACTTTTAATTAATTTTGTTGGGTTATTGATGACACTTAATTGGGATTGAGATGCTGTCAACCATCTCAATGTTTCACAACCACCATGATAGTTAAATAAAATGTATTCCTTTGAACTAGGGAAAAATTGGCTTTTCGCAAAAACAGTAACCATAGAGCTTTCCACCAGCCATATATGCATGTACTATAGCATTACTATGTTCATTATTCTCTATGTGCTACATTGCCAGCATATTCCATGTGCTGACCCGTTTTCGGGCTGCAACGTTTCATGTTGCAGGATTCTTACGACGAGTAAGTGATACGTTAGGGTTACGATTTCTACACTCAACTTTGCCGTTGGTGTTGATGGGAATCCACAACCTTGTTACTTCCGCTATTTGCATTGAGGTAATAGTATTTACGTTACTTTATACATGTGATTTACCTCTGTTATAAATCCTCGAGTACTGTGTGTGTCAGCATACCGATCCAGGGATGACACTTAAGTACAGAGACTTGATCCATTCGGGTCGGGTCGCTACAAGATGGTATCAGAGCACATGTTGACTGTAGGACGTGACCCTAGAAACTGGCAAGCCCATAGGAAGGATTTTCTCTAAAACTTTTCTTTTCAAAAGAATCTTGTACCTCTCTTCTCTTTTGAGTTAATTCAAATATTCCCTTTAGTGAGACCATATCCCTTTTCCCTTTTGACCACTCGAAGATTCGACTGATGAGACCACTTCAAGAAGTACAAGATATCGGACAACTAAGACCATTCGGAATAAAGAGGATCTTTACCGTGCATTATGATAATGGAAACTACAACGGTTGAAGATTCCGAAGACTGGGAGAATTTGAAGGCTCTGAAGAATTGCCAGATGTGTATGACCTAGGAAGGTTACCCTTATGGAACTTGGCAGACTATGGAAGCTGTCAATACTCGAGAGCAAGGTGAATCGGAGAAAGACCGGAACATGGAGCATTAGAACTCAAAGTTTTTGTTAAGAAAACCCAAAGACAGGAGATATCAGTTATGGAATGAAAGCTCATGGCAGTAACATGGGCATAGACACGGCTGACCATGGTGTTATTACCCGTTTATGCTATTGTCACCGTGCGGAGTTAAGCATGTAGATGCATGGAAGGATTGGATGGTAGAAGGCTGATGGAGCACCTATCAGCAAGATGAAGTTTTAACTTTAGACCGGTGTATCACCAGGATCCAAAGCACCTTACCCGGCTCAAACTCATCTCCTTAGCCATCCGAAGACCATGGAGCAAGGCCTCGTATTTAGCTGCATTGTTAGTACAGGGAAACATCAACCGTAGCACATAGCAAAAACTGTCACCTCGAGGGGAAGCTAATACAACTCCAGCCCCCGAGCCCTCCAATTGCCTAGACCCGTCGAAGTGTATAGTCCAGTATGTATTATCCGGTTTCTCTTCAGGCACCTACAGCTCTGTCCAATCATTGATGAAATCCACCAATGCTTGAGATTTGATAGCAGTGCATGGCACGTATTTCAGACCATGAGCCCAAGCTCTATAGCCCACTTAGCCAAACTAACCACAGTGATAGAGTGACCCTAGAAATAATGCTTAAGCTTCCGGCTTGCCATGAATACCCCATAAACAAGCTTCTGCCAATGTGGATACCGTTGCTTGGACTCAATGAGCACTTCTCTGACGTAGTAAACCGGACGCTGAACCGGATACTCCTTACTCTCTTCCTTGCGCTCCACCACAACAGCCACACTGACGGCTCGTGTGTTAGCGGCTACATACAGCAATAAGGGCTCCTTGTCAATAGGAGCAGCAAGAACTGGGGGCTCAGCCAGCGGTCTCTTCAAATCCTCAAAAGCAGCATTGGCAGCATCATTCCAGACAAAGTCATTTGTTTTCTTCATCAACTGGTACAGCGGCATGGCCTTTTCACCCAAACGGCTTATAAACCAGCTTAAAGCAGCGATGCGACCCACCAGACGCTGGACGTCGTTTATACACGCCGGCTTAGCCAGAGAGGTGATTGCCTTGATCTTTTCCGGGTTAGCTTCAATGCCTCTGTGAGAAACCAGAAAACCCAAGAGCTTGCCTGCACGAACACAAAAAACACACTTGGCCGGGTTAAGCATCATCTTGTAGACCCGGAGATTGTCAAAAGTTTCTCTCAGATCATCTATCAAGGTCTCCTTCTCCCTGGATTTAACCACGATATCATCCACATAAGCATGAACATTGCGCCCAATCTGGTTATGAAGACAATTCTGCACGCAACGCTGGTAAGTCGCCTGTGCACTCTTGAGCCCAAAAGGCATAGATACATAACAGAAGGCTCCAAAAGGAGTGATGAACGCTGTCTTCTCCTGGTCCTTAACTACCATTTTAATCTGATGGTATCCAGAATATGCATCCAAAAAACTTAAGCGCTCACAACCCACCGTAGCATCAATAATCTGATCAATACGGGGGAGAGCAAAAGGATCAGCCGGACAAGCCTTGTTTAAATCTGTGTAATCCACACACATCCGCCAGGTGTCGTTCTTCTTAAGCACGAGCACCGGGTTAGCTAACCATTCTGGATGAAAAACTTCAACGATAAACCCGGCCGCCAAGAGCAGGGCTACCTCCTCACCAATGGCTTTCCGCCTCTCCTCATTAAACCGCTGGAGGAATTGCCTGACCGGCTTAAACTTCGGATCAATATTGAGAGTGTGCTCAGCGAGTTCTCTAGGTACACCCGGCATGTCAGAAGGTTTCCATGCAAAGATGTCCCTATTCTCACGGATGAACTCGATGAGCGCGCCTTCCTATTTCGGGTCCAGACTGGCACTGATGCTGAATTGTTGAGATGAGTCACCTGGAACAAAGTCAACAAGTTTAGTCTCATCAGCGGACTTAAATTTCATTACCGGCTCATGTTCCGTGGTTGGCTTCTTCAAAGACGTCATATCTGCCGGGTCAACATTGTCCTTGTAAAACTTCAACTCCTCTGTTGCACAAACAGATTCAGCGTAAGCCGCGTCACCTTCCTCACACTCCAAGGCTATCTTTCGGCTGCCATGAACCCTAACGGTCCCATTGTGACCCGGCATCTTGAGCTGCAAATATACGTAACACGGCCGTGCCATGAACTTGGCGTAAGCCGGCCGCCCAAATAAGGCATGATACGGGCTTCTTATCTTGACCACCTCAAAGGTTAATTTTTCCGCCCTGTAGTTGTACTCATCTCCAAAAGCCACTTCCAGCTCGATCTTACCAACTGGATATGCCGACTTACCACGCACCACACCATGGAAAACAGTATTGGACTGGCTGAGATTCTTATCAATCAACCCCATACGACGGAAAGTCTCATAATAGAGGATGTTGATGCTGCTGCCTCCGTCCATGAGCACTTTAGTGAATTTATATCCCCCCACCTGAGGAGCCACCACCAGGGCCAGGTGACCCGGATTATCAACTCTGGGAGGGCGATCTTCCCTACTCCACACAATAGGCTGCTCGGACCATCTTAAATAGCGTGGAACCGCCGGCTCAACAGCATTCACAGCCCTCTTATGAAGCTTCTGATCTCGCTTGCACAGACTGGTGGTAAACACATGATATTGTCCACCATTGAGCTGCTTTGGATTGGTCTGGTATTCCCCCTGCTGCTGATGATGACCCTGGCCGGACTGCTGTTGATTAAAGCCCCCTTGAACATTCGGAAGATTGGAATTTGAGCCGCCGCCCGGGCCATGAAAGCTGCCGGCGCCTGAGCCGCCGGCCGGGCCATTGTTGCCATTAAAAGCATTGGAATTCTTAAAGGCCTTCATGATCGCGCAATCTTTCCATAGATGAGTAGCTGGCTTCTCCCTAGAGCCATGCCTTGGGCAAGGCTCATTCAACAACTGCTCAAGCGTCGGGCCTGACCCGCCGGCTCGGGGAGGTGGCCTCCCATTACGTCGCTGGTTGTTGCCTTGTGAGCTAGCGTTGGCCACAAACTCTATGCTGCCATCCGCCTTACGCTTGCTACCTCCTTGGCTCACCGGGTTATGCTGAGGACCCTTGACATTGCCGTTCTTCTTTCCCTTCCCTGTCCTTTCATCATCTGATGCGGGGTCCTTGGTACTATCAGAGTCGGCGTACTTGACGAGAGCCGCCATCAGCGTACCCATATCATTGCAATCGCGCTTGAGCCGCCCGAGCTTCATCTTCAGGGGCATGAAACGACAATTCTGCTCCAACATTAAGACTGCAGAGCCGGCATCCATCTTATCAGATGAATGTATTATCTCTTTGACTCGGCGAACCCAATGGGTTGTAGACTCACCCTCCTGCTGCTTATAGTTAGTCAAATCCACAATGGACATAGACTGCCTACAGGTATCTTTAAAGTTTTGGATGAACCGGGACTTTAGCTCAGCCCAAGACCCGATAGAATTCGGTGGCAGCCCTTTCAACCAAGTGCGGGCAGTCCCATCTAACATCATGGTGAAGTACTTGGCCATTGCCGCTTCACTGACCTCCAGCAACTCCATAGCCATCTCGTAACTCTCGATCCATGCTCCGGGTTGCAAATCAGTTGTGTAATTAGGCACTTTCCTTGGCCCTTTGAAATCCTTGGGCAGACGTTCGTTACGGAGAGCCGGCACCAGACAAGGGACACCTCCAGTCCTCGTAGATATTCCCACGTCGATGGAAGCCGTCGGATAAGCCGGGGGTGGCTGGTAAGCCGTCAACTAAGGCACCTGCTCCGCCTCTTGCCGTGATCTGTCTTGGTCTACCACGTGAAAGGCTCCGTTATGAGCCGGACCGAGGCCTGGAGGCAAATCACGGTGTCGGACGTTGCTAGAGCCGGTCGCGGAGACCATATGCCTGCTATAACTCGGGCTCCGGCCTGGACGAGGAGTTGAATGAATCCTATCCCGGCTATAAGAATATGCCTCTTGCTGCGCCAGAGCCGTCTGAAGGAGTTCTCTGACCCGGCGGGTTTCAACCGCCGTTGGAGAGTCACCATCGATTGGGAGAGCCGCCAGCCGCGCCGCCGCGGCGACCATGTTTTCCAACGGGTTGGCATAATGACCCGGTGGTATTGGCACGTACTGAGGCGGGGCAGGGTTCACCCGGGGAGGCCCCATCACTCGGGGCTGAATTGGCGTTCCAGCCCCGGGCACCATGATCTCTGGCGGGTTACTAGGCCCTGCACCAGGCGTGTTGAAGAGGTTTCGAGGATCGTAAACCGGAGGGAGTCGAGATTGGGCCTTTTGATGCCTCCTTCTCATGACCTCATTGGACGCGTTTTGATCCATCGTGAGCCGGAAAGACTGTGCCTGAATCAGCTGAGTCTGGGCGTCGAGAGCCGCCCTCTCTGCAGCCATCCTGATCCCTTCCGCCGCCAGATCCTCCTTGGCTTTTGCTAGATCCAATTTTAACTGTGCCACCTCCGCGTCATGCTGAACTTGATCCACCGAGGCAACCGTAGCAGTCAACAGGACCGTCATCTTGTCTGTGAGATCCATCAGCACCTGAGCCGGCGAGGGCACAGGGCTTCCTGACCCGGTGGCGGGGTTTTGAACAGGTTGTGCACCGGCCATGAAGATTCCAACCCGGCTCGGCGGCTCAAAGGGGTCCGGAATGCTGTCGCCATCGGAACAACCCCTGAGCCTGCCATCTTGAAGTTGATACAACGAGTTTGACTCATCCGTAGACGACTCGCCATCAGAGCCGGCGGCCGTCTCATCACCAGATCCAGATCCTTCAGAGAGTCCTCCATGGACACATCCCACGAAAGCATGCTTCAAGGCAGGTAGAGCCCGGGCGGGTCGTGCACGCTGAGCCGTCTCGATGAGATCGGCGCAGAGATCCGGCTCAGGGCCCGGCTCACCAATCTTGCCAATGAAGACATGGATTCCGCCGAAGGGGACCCGGTACCCGTACTCGATTGAGCCGGCGTCGGGGCCCCAGTTTGCATTGTCGATGTAGAGCTTGCCGCGACGACTCTTGGTCATCCGGCCCACAGCGTATCCCTTGAGCCCTTCGAGGCTGCCCTTCAAGAACTCAAATCCACTATGCGCTGGCCCCACGGTGGGCGCCAACTGTCGTTGGATTGTCACGGCAGATGTCCTCGTGCAAGGACTTAGTCGTGGAGCCATCGCAGCTAGGAAGCTTAAAGGGGTTAAACGGGACAAGGAACACGAGGGTTGTACTGGTTCGGCCCCTTATAGTGAAGGTAAAAGCCTACGTCCAGTTGAGGTGGTATTGATTAGGGTTTCGATGACCAGGAGCTAAACCGTCCTGCCTGGTTATCGATTTGGTCTTACTTGTCCTGAACCGCCGCCGGGTCGTCCCTTTATATAGAGAGGTTGACGCCCCGCGGCTCTCAGAGTCCCGGCTGGCTTATAACAGTATCCGGCTCGGACTCTTATCTATTCTTGCCTTACACTACAAGTTTCACCATAACGGCGGTTATCACTACGAGCCTTAAGCCATCTCCGGGTCTTTAAGCCCATTATTGACCCGCCGTCTTCAAGTTTGGTACTGGGCTTCGCATGATGACCATTATGACGTAACCCGGCCCCTCCTGGGCGGGTGACTCTAATGGTTATATCCTCAACAGAAAGTGTTGGTACGGAAGGCAACCATGGATTAGGCTAGCCATGGAAAGTGAAAGTATGGTGGAAAAAAGAATAAAATTTATTTTATGTTTGGGAACTGCCTATGGCATATCTAGCATGGAAAGTGTTCAGAACTCTGAGTCGTTTTCGTTGGTGGGATGGATACACCTCCCAAAATGTTTTTATGTCTAATTTTTCGCTTTGAGCTCTGGCACCTCTACAAATCCCTACTTTACTCTGCGAAGGGCCTTTCTTTTACTTTATGCAATTTTTATTTTTGAAATTGAGTCTCCATCTTCTCTTATAAAAGCACCAACTAGGAGGCAATATGATCGTACTTAAGTATTGGGTGTAGCTAATATTCGAGTGTGTTTCATGAATGGATCAATGTTTGAGCATGATGGGCTAGGGATAACTTATTTTAGCATTAATATTTTGAAAGACATGGTTTCTTGTTGATATGCTTGAGTATCTAAATTATTATGTCAAAACTAGGCTATTGCTTTGAATCTCATAAAAGTCCAAATGTCCATGCTATAAAGAAAAGAATATGATATGACATGATAAATAACACTCCACATCAAAAAATTTGTTTTTATCACTTACCTACTCGAGGACGAGCAGGAGTTAAGCTTGGGGATGGTGATACGTCTCCAACGTATCTATATTTTTTTATTGTTCCATGCTATTTTATTATCAATGTTGGATGTTTTATAATCATTTTATAGTCATTTATATCATTTTTTGGTACTAACCTATTGACATAGTGCCAAGTGACAGTTGCTCTTTTCTGCATATTTTTTACATCGTAGGAAATCAATATCAGACGGAGTCCAAATGCTACGAAACTTTACGGAGATTTTTTATGGACCAGAAGGAAGATATTGGGCCCTGGTTGCACCTCGGGGGAGTCCTGAGGAGGGGACAACTCACCAGGGCGCGCCAGGAGGCCCAGGCGCGCCCTGGTGGGTTGTGCCCACTTCGGGTGCCCCCCGGACCACCTCTTTGCTCTATAAATACCCCAAAAATCTAGAAACCCTAGGGGAGTGGACGAAATATTCATCCAACCGCCGCAGAGTCCAGAACCACCAGATCCAATCTAGACACCATCTCGGAGGGGTTCACCACCTCCATGGTGCCTCTCCGATGATGCGTGAGTAGTTCTTTGTAGACCTTCGGGTCCGTAGTTAGTAGCTAGATGGCTCTCTCTCGCTGAATTCTCAATACAATGGTCTCTTGGAGATCCATATGATGTAACTCGTTTTGCAGTGTGTTTGTTGGGATCCGATGAACTTTGAGTTTATTCAGTTATATCTTTTTATATCCATGAAAGTTATTTGAGTTTCTTTGATCTCTTATATGCATGATCTCTTATAGAAATGTATTTCTTCTCCGATATTTGGGTTTTGTTTGGCCAACTTGATCTATTTATCTTGCAATGGGAAGAGGTGCCCGGTAGTGGGTTCAATCTTACGGTGCTTGATCCCAGTGACAGAAAGGGAAACAACACGTATGTATCATTGCTACTAAGCATAAAAAGATGGGATCTATGTCTACGCAATAGATAAATGGATCTTGTCTACATCATGTCATCGTTTTTATTGCATTACTCCATTTTTCCATGAACTTAATACACTAGATGCATGCTGGATAGCGGTCGATGTGTGGAGTAATAGTAGTAGATGCAGGCAGGAGTCGGTCAACTAATCTTGGACGTAATGCCTATGTAATGATCATTGCCTCGATATTGTCATAATTATTTGAAGTTATATCAATGGCCCAACAGTAATTTGTTTACCCACCGTTTGCTATCTTTCTCGAGAGAAGCCACTAGTGAAACCTACGGCCCCCGGGTCTTCTTTCTCATATATTTGCTTTGCGATCTACTTTTTCCTCGCGTTTATTTTCAGATCTATTAAACCCAAAATACAATAATACCTTGCTGCAATTTATTCTTATTTATTTTATTTGGCGTTCAATCTATCAATCTACTACAAATTTACCTCACGTCCTTTGCCTATCTTGAGGCGCCATACCCCGAAAGGGATTGACAACCCCTTTAACACGTCGGGTTGCGAGGTGTTGTTATTTGTGTGCAGGGGTTGTTTACGTTGTGTTGCTTGGTTCTCCTACTGGTTCGATAACCTTCGTTTCATATCTGAGGGAAATACCTACCGCTGTTGTACTGCATCATCCCTTCCTCTTTGGGGAAATACTGACGTAGCTTCAAGCGACATCAGCCTGTCGCTCGCCCCCCCCCCCCCCCCCCCCGCCCCCGCGCATGCCCTGCTGTAGCTGACCGCGTCGGCCGCTGCTCACCGCACCTCCCTGCTTGCCGTCGCGTTCCGCCGTGCCCTGTTTCCCCCCGCATGCTGGAGTCCACCCGCCGCTCCCCGTGCTCACTAGGGCCGCCACTGCCAGGGCCGCGCCCTGCTTTCCCCCCGGCACGCTGCGAGCTGGCTGCCGGCACTCCTGTGTGAGCGATAGTGCGCGCGAGCCCAGCCGTGGCTTGCTTGGGCCTCTGCTTAGTGGACCCCCGTGCTTTAGTTAGTGGGGCTAACCCCCAATTAGTTTTAGGAAAAAATAAGACCTGTTAGGATTGTTTTAGGAGTTAATTAAATCTACACCACATGACATGTGCGTCCATTGACCCAGTTGACTAGTCGAACTTTGACTGGTCAACTTTTGACTAGACTGTTGACTAGACCCCTGGACCCCACTGTCATACTAATAGGCTCGGCAGCTATGTGTATAAAAAGTAATTCGGGATTTTTAAATTAATTCCAAAATATCCGGAAAATCATTAAAACTTTGGAAAATCATATAAAATAAACCATCACTCGGATCGAAATAATTTATATATGAAAAATGATCGAAAAATAAGACGAATCCGAATATGCCATCCACATACCGCTCACATGCCTCTAACACTGCAAACATGGAACCTTCCCCTCCGGTTCATCTGTCCGATAACTGCCTAAAGCCGAGAAAATATTCACAGTTAGTTTCCCGCTCCGTCTGTAGCGTGTAGCACCACGTTAGGTCACCCCTAGCACAGCATATTGGCATGTTGTGCTTTGTGATGCATTTGATTGCTTTGTTATTTATTGTGTTCCCCCTCCATTACTCTTTTCCGATAGACCTCGAGACCGCTGTTGTTCCGGTGATCGACTACTTCACCGTCGAGGGTCAATATCTGTCTGCAGAGCTTCCAGGCAAGAAAAACCCCTTGATCATTCCTATATAGCCCATTCTTTATCTCTCATGCTTGCATTAGATTTTGCTACTATTGTTCAATAGATCCTATTCTCATGCATAGCTTGCTTTTTAAACCTGCTATTGTTACTTTACCTGATATCCTATATGCTTAGTATAGGTTGGTTAGTGATCCATCAGTGACCCCTCACTCTTGTCCTTATTGCCCCGCTTTGTTACCGGTGACTTTATCAATGTGATCAACGACCAGAGACCGACACATCACCGACAACCCCTGATGGCTCTCTGACTATAGCGCCAGAAATCTCCTGTCTGCTAGGACTACGTCGGTGTTTCCCCAAAGAGGAAGGGATGAGGTAGCACAGCGAAGGTTGGTATTTCCCTTAGTGATGAAACCAAGGTTATCGAACCAGTAGGAGAACCAAGCAACACAATGTAAACAGCACCTGCACACAAAGAACAACTTCTCGCAACCCGACGTGTTAAAGGGGTTGTCAATCCCTTTTGGGGTACGGCGCCTCAAGATAGGCAAAACGGACGTGAGGAATTTGTAGTAAATTGATAGATCGAACGCCAAATAAAATAAATAAGAATAAATTGCAGCAAGGTATTTTTGTATTTTGGGTTTAGTAGATCTGAATCAAAATGCAAAGGAGAAGTTGATTGCAAAGGCAAATATATGAGAAAAAAGACCCAGGGGCCGTAGGTTTCACTAGTGGCTTCTTTCAAGAAAATAGCAAACGGTGGGTAAACAAATTACTGTTGGGCAATTGATAGAACCTCAAATAAATATGACGATATCTAGGCAATGATCATTACATAGGCATCACGTCCAACATTAGTAGACCGACTCCTGCCTGCATATACAACTATTACTCCACACATCGACCGCTATCCAGCATGCATCTAGTGTATTAAGTTCATGGAAAAACGGAGTAATGTAATAAGAACGATGACATGATGTAGACAAGATCAGTTTATCTATTGCGTTAGATATAGATCCCATCTTTTTATACTTAGTAGCAACAATACATACGTGTCGGTTCCCTTTCTGTCACTGGGATCAAGCACCGTAAGATCGAACCCACTACCAGGCACCTCTTCCCATTGCAAGATAAATAGATCAAGTTGTCCAAACAAAACCCAAATATCGGAGAAGAAATACGAGGCTATAAGTGATCATGCATATAAGAGATCAAAGAAAATCAAATAATTTTCATGGATATAAAAACATATGACTGATCATAAACTCAAAGTTTATCAGATCCCAACAAACACACCGCAAAAAGAGTTACATCATATGGATCTCCAAGAGACCATTGTATTGAGAATTCAGCGAGAGAGAGAAAGCCATCTAGCTACTAACTACGGACCCGAAGGTCTACAAAGAACTACTCACGTATCATCGGAGAGGCACCAATGGAAGTGGTGAACCCCTCCGTGATGGTGTCTAGATTGGATCTGGTGGTTCTGGACTCTACGACAGCTGGATGATTATTTCGTCGACTCCCCTAGGGTTTCTGGATTTTTTGGGTATTTATAGAGCAAAGAGGCGGTCCGGGGGCACCCGAGGTGGGCACAACCCACCAGGGCACGCCTGGGCCTCCTGGCGCACCCTGGTTGAAAGATCGTGGATGTCGCCTAGAGGGGGGGTGAATAGGCGCTTTAAAATAATTACGGTTTAGGCTTGAACAAATGCGGAATAAACCTAACGGTTAATTTGTCAAGCACAAAACCTAAAACAACTAGGCTCACCTAGTGCACCAACAACTTATGCTAAGCAAGATCAACAACTAAGTGATAGCAAGATATATGACAAGAAACAATATGGCTATCACAAAGTAAAGTGCATAAGTAAAGGGCTCGAGTAAGAGATAACCGAGGCACGCGGAGACGACGATGTATCTCGAAGTTCACACCCTTGCGGATGCTAATCTCCATTTCGAGCAGTGTGGAGGCACAATGCTCCCCAAGAAGCCACTAGGGCCACCGTAATATCCTCACGCCCTTGCACAATGCAAGATGCCGTGATTCCACTAAGGGACCCTTGAGGGCGGTCACCGAACCCGTACAAATGGCAACCCTTGGGGGCGGTCACCGAACCCATACACTTTGGCAATCCTTGGGGGCGGTCACCGGTACCCATCAAATTGCTCGGGGCGATCTCCACAACCTAATTGGAGACCCCGACGCTTGCCCGGAGCTTTACACCACAATGATTGAGCTCCGAACACCACAAACCGTCTAGGGTGCCCAAGCACGCAAGAGGAACAAGCTCAAGGGTACCAAGCACCCAAGAGTAATAAGCTTCTCAACTTGTAACTTCCACGTATCACCGTGGAGAACTCAACCCGATGCACCAAATGCAATGGCAAGGGCACACGGAGTGCCCAAGTCCTTCTCTCTCAAATCCCACAGAAGCAACTAATGCTAGGGAGGAAATGAGAGGAAGAACAAGAAGGAGAACACCAAGAACTCCAAGATCTAGATCCAAGGGGTTCCCCTCACATAGAGGAGAAAAGTGATTGGTGGAAATGTGGATCTAGATCTCCTCTCTCTTTCCCCTCTAAAACTAGCAAGAATCCATGGAGGGATTGAGAGTTAGCAAGCTCGAAGAAGGTCAACAATGGGGGAAGAACACGAGCTCAAAGGATAAGGTTCATTGGGGAAGAAGACCCCCTTTTATAGGTGGGGAAAAATCCAACCGTTATGCAGCCCGCAGCCCGCATCTGGGCGGTACTACCGCTACCACAAGCAGGCATAGGGCAACCAGGACTGAGGAAGGAGAAGTACATGCACTAGGGCGATACTACCGCCACATGGGCGGTACTACCGCCTATAAGCGGTAGTGCCGCTCCCTACAGCCGCTGGAAAACAGAGGAGGGCAGCGAGCTGAGCGGCAACTGGAGCAGACGTAGGAGCAGTACTACCGCTAATAAGCGGTACTACCGTGCCCTACTGTCGTCCCTACTACCGCTCCCCTGCGTGGTCCTTTACGGAAACCCGACACAAAAAAACGAGACCACAGCAGGGGTGGTAGTACCAGCGGTACTACTGCCAATAAGCGGTACTACTGCCCTGACCGCAGTACTACCGCTTAGCACTCAGCACCCCTCGTTTTGGACAGCACGGAAACTCCAAAGAAAACCAGAACTGCCATAACTTCTGCAAATGAGCTCTGAAACAAGCAAACTCAAGCTTGTTGGAAACAAGACAACGAGTAGCATCAAAACGAGTTGCATCAAAATAGTAAGAAGAGGCAGGGGAGGTATGCCTAACAAATAGAGGACTGAAACCTCCAACCGAGAAGAACCGGCATAACCTCCAACATCGAAAACATCATAGAAGATGCGAGTGAACTCCGTTTTCGATGAACTCGAGCTTGTCATCAAGATGACCATAAGCCCCAAAACTCATCAAGAGAAGAACCAAACAAGAACCAATAAAGATGATGCAAGGATGCAATGGTTTGAGCTCTCTATGAACGATACGATCAAGCTACTCATCGAGAGCCCCCCTTGATAGTATGGCAATCGATCCTATAACCTGGTCTCCCAACTACCACCAGGAGACCGGTAAAATAGAAAACCTATCAAGGGCAAACCTTTGCCTTGCACATAGTCCACTTGAGCTAGATGATGACGATCTTGACTCCCTCAAGTTGGACCACCTTTCTTGATTGCGATGGCTCGATGAAGACAAGTTGATTGTTCCCCCATAAACCACTATGGGTGAGCCACTCTTCCGCACATCTTCACAAGTCCATTGTCACCACAATGGACGGAAAGCTTCAAGCACATGATCTCTTCGTGATGCTCCATTGAACTTGCACACGGCAATCTTGAAGACGATCACCACTTGATGTCGTCCTCTCCATGGGTTGTATGATATCTTCCTCTTGACGCAAGCCCATGGACACATACCTAAACCCACATAGAACTCTCACATAGACCATGGGTTAGTACACAAAGTGTAATGGACAAAGTTTACCATACCATGGGATCACTTCATCCCTCTCGGTACATCTTCTACGCTTTGTGTGTTGATCAACTTGATTCACTCTTTGACTTAGTCTTGATCAACCTATCATAAGACCAATATTTAGGTAATTCCTTGAATAGCACCTTGGTCGACACAAACTCTCCTTGAAACCAACACATTTACTCCAAGAAAATCCTATGGACAAAACCTTCAAATATAACTCAAGGCAACTGTTAGTCCATAGAGATTGTCATCAATTACCAAAACCAAACATGGGGGCACCGCATGTTCTTTCACTGGTGGGTTGTCCCCTCCTCGGGACTCCCCCTAGGTGCAACCAGGGCACAACATCTTCCTTCTGGTCCATAAATAATCTCCGTGAAGTTTCGTGGTATTTGGACTCCGTCTGATATTGATTTTCTGCGATGTAAAAAACATGGAAAAAACAACAACTGGCACTTGGCACTATGTCAATAGGTTAGTACCAAAAAATGATATAAAATGATTATAAAACATCCAGGATTGATAATAAAATAGCATGGAACAATAAAAAATTATAGATACATTGGAGACGTATCAGCATCCCCAAGCTTAACTCCTGCTCGTCCTCGAGTAGGTAAGTGATAAAAAAATATTTTTGATGTGGAGTGTTGTCTATCATGTCATATCATATTTCTTTTCTTTATTGCATGGACATTTGGACTTTTATGTGATTCCAAGCAATAGTCTAGTTTTGACATAATAATTTAGATACTCAAGCATATCAACAAGCAACCATGTCTTTCAAAATATCAACGCTAAAATAAGTTATCCCTAGCCCATCATGCTCAAACATTGATCCATTCATGAAACACCCTCGAATATTAGCTACACCCAATAATTAAGTACGATCAAATTGCCTCCTAGTTGGTGCTTTTATGAGAGAAGATGGAGACTCAAATTTCAAAATAAAAATTGCATAAAGTAAAAGAATGGCCCTTCGCAGAGGGAAGTAGGGATTTGTAGAGGTGCCAGAGCTCAAAGCGAAAAATTAGAGATAAAAACATTTTAGGAGGTGTATCCATCCCACCAACGAAAACGACTCAGAGTTCCGAACACTTTCCATGCTAGATATGCCATAGGCGGTTCCCAAACGGAAAATAAAGTTTATTCCTTTTTCCACCATACTTTCACTTTCCATGGCTAGCCGTATCCACGGGTGCCCTCCATACCAACACTTTCCAAGGAGTTTATTATTTGAAAACATAAAGTAAATTCATTTTTGCATTTCGGGACTGGGCATCCCTAAGAGCTTTGCCTTACTCTCATGCAATGACAAGTGAATAAACACTCATCGTGAGAATAACACATACATCATGCAAAATATTAGCCACCCGCTACCGTTTCGCGGGCGAAACAAACACACAAAAGAGAAGTTTATTTTGAGAATTAGAGATGGCACATGCAAATTTGCTTAGAATGGCAAGAGAATACCGCATATAGGTAGATATAGTGGACTCATGTGGCAAAACTGGTTTAAAGGATTTTGGATGCACAAGTAGAGATCATACTTAGTGCAAAATGAAGGCTAGCAAAAGATTGAGAAGCGACCAACCAAGAAACGAATAATCTCATAAGCAAGCATTAAGCATATTTAACACCAAATAATGCACCACTAGTAGGATATAATTTTCATTGCATGACTATTGACTTTCGTGCATGCATAGGGAATCACAAACCTTAACATCAATATTCCTACTAGAGCACAATTATTCATCAACATAACTCACATATCACATTATCATATCTCAAAACTATTACTAAGAATCAAGTTTATTTTGTCCAATGATCTTCATGACATATTTTTTTCTTTCTTTATCCTTCTTGGATATCTATCACTTTGGGACTAATTTTCATGTGTTGCTTTTCATAAGCTCAAACAAATATAAGTGAAGATCATGAGCATAACAAATTTTCTTTCTCTCAAAATAATTTAAGTGAAGCAAGAGAGAATTTCTTCAAAATTTTACTAACTCTCAAATAAATATAAGTGAAGGAAGAGAGCATTTCTTCAAAAATACTAACCACACCGGGCTCAAAAAGATATAAGTGAAGCACTAGAGCAAGTCCATTGCTCATAAAAGTTTAAGTGAAGCATAGAGAGCAATTCTAACAAGTCATGACATAATTTTGGCTCTCTTAAATAGGTGTGTCCAGCAATGATTGATTACTTAAAACTCAAAATAAAACAAGCAAAGACACATATCATACAAGACGCTCCAAGCAAAACACATATCATGTGACGAAAAAAATATAGCCTTGATTAAAATACCGATGGTCGTTAGAAGAAAGAAGGGATGCCACTCGGGGGCATCCCCAAGCTTAGTTGGTTGCTCATTCTTGGATAATATCTTGGGATGTCGGGGCATCCCCAAGCTTAGGCTCTTCTATCCTTCTTTCATCCATTGTAAGATAACCCAAAACTTGAAAACTTCAATCACACTAAACTCAACAAAACCTTTGTGAGATCCGTTAGTATAAGAAAAATAAACTACTACTATAAGTGCTCTGTTAAACCAATTCATATTTTATTTTTGTATTATATCTACTGTTTTCTAACTTTTCTATGGCAAAAACTCATCAAAGAAAACCATAGAGCCATCAAAATAAGCACACAACACAAAGAAAACAGAATCTGTCAAAACAGAGCAGTGTGTAATAATATGGAACTTTTGAATACTTCTTGAACTCCAAAAATTCTACCAAATTAGGACGACCAGAATAATTTGTATATTAATCTTCTGCAAAACAAATCAGGGTAAAAGCTCTTTTCTGTGATTTATTAAAATTATTTTCATGAGCGCAAAGTTTTTGTCTTTTTCAGCAAGATCAAACAACTATCACCCCAGAAGATCCTAAAGGCTTTACTTGGCACAAACACTAATTAAAACATAAAAAACACAATCATAACAGCAGCACAATTTTTCTAACACTTAAGAACAGAAAGCAAAAAGCAAAAATAAATTTATTCATTGGGTTGCCTCCCAACAAGCTCTATAGTTTTACGCCCTTAGCTAGGCATAAAGCAAGGATCTAAGTTTTGTCACCTTTGGTGCTAGATCCACATGATGCCCTCATGATTGATTCATATGGTGGCTTAATTCTTGTTCTAGGAAAGTGTTCCATACCCTTCCTCAAAGTAAATGGGAACTTAATATTGCCTTCTTTCATATCAATCACGGTACCGATAGTGCGCAAAAACGGTCTACCAAGAATAATTGGATAAGACGAATTGCAATCAATATGAAGAACAATAAAATCTATGGGCACATAATTTATATTTGCAAGAATAAGAACATCATTGATTCTTCCCATAGGCTTTTTAATAGTAGAATCCGCCAAGTGCAAATTTAAAGAACACGATTCAATATCGGTAAGACCAAGCACATCACATAAAGATTTTGGGATTTTAGAAACACTAGCACCCAAGTCACATAAAGCAAAACACTCATAATTTTTAATCTTGACTTTGATAGTAGGTTCCCATTCATCATGCAATTTTCTAGGAATTTCTACTTATAATTCCAATTTTTCTTCCAAAGCTTTCATCATAGCATCAACAATATGTTTAGTAAAAGCTTTATTTTGTTCATAAGCATGGGGTGAATTTAGCATGGATTGCCACAAAGAAATACAATCAATAAATGAGCAACTATCATAATTAAAGTCTTTGTAATCCAAAAGAGTGGGCACATCACTAGTTAAAGTTTTGACCTCTTCAAACCCACTTTTATCAATTTTCTCAACAAGATTTTCACCCTCCAAAATATTGGGACGCCTTCTACCTAAAGTTGAATCTTCTCCAGTCCCTTTTTCATCAATATTAACTTTACTAAACAAGGAATCAATAGAAGAAACACCAATCATTTTAAGATCTTCTTCACTTTTGCAAAAGAAATCTCTAGAAAACGTTCTTTCCAAAAATTCTCTTTTAGCTCTAAGCATAGCGGTTCTTTTCTTACTTTCATCCATAGAAACATAAAGAGCTTTAATTGATTCATATACTTTAGGCACAAAAAATTTCATCTTGAGATTTTCCACATCATGAGCAATTCTATCAACACTTCTAGACAAATCATCAATCTTATTCAACTTTTCTTCTATGGAAGTGTTGGAAAAAAATTGCGTGTTGATAAATTCTTTAATATTATTCTCAAGATCAGAGGTGTTCCTATTATTATTATAAGATTGATTTCCATAGGAATTACCATAATTATTAGAGGAATTACTAGGAAAAGGCCTAGGATTGAAATTACCTCTATAAGCATTGTTGTTGAAATTATTTCTAGAGATAAAATTCACATCTATGGTATCACTATTTTGCTCAATCAAAATAGACAAAGGCATATCATTAAAATCAATAGGAGCACTTTTACTAGCAACTAATTTCATAAGAGCATCAACTTTATCACTCAAAGAAGAAATTTCTTCAACCGAATTAACTTTTTTACTAGTAGGAGCCCTTTCGGTATGCCATTGCGAATAATTTGCCATAATATTATCAAGTAATTTGGTGACTTCACCCAAAGTAATTTCCATAAAAGTACCACCCGCGGTGGAATCTAAAAGATTACGAGAAACAAAATTCAACCCCGCATAAATTTTTTGTATGATCATCCAAAGATTTAACCCATGAGTTGGGCAATTCCTTAGCATCATTTTCATCCTTTCCCAAGATTGTGGAACATGCTCATGTTCAAGTTTCCTGAAATTCATGATCTGGGTTCTAAGGGAAATAATTTTTGTGGGAGGAAAATACTTAGTGATAAAAGCATCTTTGCACTTATTCCAAGAATCGATACTATTGCGAGGCAAAGAAGAGAAAAAAATAATTGCAGAATCACGCAAAGAAAATAGAAATAATTTCATCTTGACCACAACATTGTCCACATCTTTTTTCTTTTGCATATCGCATAATTCCACAAAGGTATTAAGATGGGACGCGGCATCCTCATTAGGAGTGCCGGAAAATTGGTCTTTGATAATAAGATTCAGCAAAGCAGTATTAATATCACAAGTCTTCGCACTAGTGGCGGGAGGAGCAAGCGGAGTGCCGATAAAATCATTGTTGTTGGTATTTGAGAAGTCACATAATTTGGTGTTCTCTTGAGTCATGATGACCACACAACAAGATTGCACTAAAAATAGATCCGGCAAGAAATGGGCGAACGGAAAAAGAGAGGCGAACAAAACGGCAATTTTTTGTGAAGTGGGGGAGAGGAAAATGAGAGGCAAATGGCAAATAATGTAAATTGCAAGGAGATGAGATTTGTGATTAGGAACCTAGTTATGTTGAAGATCCTCCCCGGCAACGGTGCCAGAAATTCCTTTTGATGGCTCTCTGACTATAGCGCTAGAAAGCTCTTGTCTGCTAGGACTACGTCGGTGTTTCCTGTCGGTGTCAAAACCGGCAGATCTCGGGTAGGGGGTCCCGAACTGTGCGTCTAAGGTCGATGGTAACAGGAGACAGGGGACACGATGTTTACCCAGGTTCGGGCCCTCTCTATGGAGGTAATACCCTACTTCCTGCTTGATTGATCTTGATGAATATGAGTATTACAAGAGTTGATCTACCACGAGATCATATGTTGTGGTCTAAAACCTGAGGGTATGATGAATAATGTCATAATAATCTATCGACTAGCCTGGCCTTGGCTTATATAATGCACCAGAGGCCTAGGATAACAAGAGTCCTAGCTGAATACGTTGGTGGAGAGGAGTCCTTGTCTTGATCGCCAAGTCTTGTGGAATACTCCTTGTATGTGGCATGGGCTGCCCGGAGTGGCCCATGAGTGAACCGCCATGGGGGTCCTCGGCCTGATCCACCTCGTCGGGAGACGATGTGGTGAGTACCCCCTAGTCCAGGACACCGTCAGTAGCCCCCTGAACCGGTCTTCAAGTTGGGGACGCTCCTCGATCCTTCCGAATTGTTCTTCATCTTCGGTCGTCGGTCTTGAAAACTGGTTCAACAAATCTTCTCATCTTCGATCTTGAGGATCGCCGAAGTAAATCCGAAGAGTTTACACGTCGGGTATCCGAGGAGCCCCTTTAATTTCCGGGTCTTTATCAATGCCTTGTTATTTTTATGCCACACCTCGGGTTTGAAGTTCTTCCCGGACGGCAGTGTCCTCTTGCGTCCGAGCTCTAACGCCGGACTGTATTCGAGGTATGTTTTGCAGCCGAGCACCAACGTCGGACCGCTTTCGATCTCCAACGCCGAAAGTTATCCGAGCTCCAACGCCGGACTATGTCCAAGCTCCAACGCCAGACTATATCCGAGGTGTCATAGATCACCTTGCTTCAAAAAAAGTTGAAGGAGTTTAGCCGAGCTTAATGTCAGAAATGCCCTCTATGGAGCCAGCCACTGGCGCTCGCGCTTTATGCCGGACTGCTTCCGAGGTGGTGCACCACCCCGACTGCGGGCCAATTTTTTGTCAATATTTTTGATTGGTGCAATTTATTCTCTATCGAGATATATAGCCAGTAGCCCTCAAGGTGTGTATCGGTCTAAAACCCGAGATGCACCTAAAGGATGAGATAAGACCGCTGATCCCAGTAGCCCCTGAGACTCAGGTTGATCCGCAAAATCAGCCTGAGGATCAACTCCGAGCTTAGCAGAATACTTTGGGACACAAAAAGCGGTGTGCAAAGTCCTCGAGACTCAGGTTGGGAGCGGCCGACCAACCTGAGGATCATAATCTCGTCGAAAACTATATTGCACTTAAATTTTCTGCACTGGATTGTCAATGCAGTAGCCCCCGAGACACTGGTCGGGTGGCAACACTAGATCAGGGGATCAATGTGCCCCTTTAATATTAGTAAATAATGAGCACAAAGCCCAGTAGCCCCCGAGCCTTAATGCGGGCACGGGTGACTGAATTAAGGATCGATATCCATAGTAAAATCATAAATTATGTGTAATGATTCTATGTATCCAAGTACTTTACATCATTAATGCTCGGATCCGCATTGTACAAAACTTTGTTGACCGACCATCGGCTTCAACCTCCTCGGCTAGTAGTTGGGGAGTGTTTGTCCTACTTTATAAAGCCTTTATGAGGGCAAAGATTTATGGCAAACAAGGCAATCCGGCCATACGATTTTACAAACAAAGGTACATGGAGAGATATGCTATATTGCTATTAAATATAAAAAACATCTTCCAAAGAAAATAGTCCCGCTATCGGTTCCTTTCTTTGGGTTGTCATGCTGATCATGATCATGAAACCTCACCTCCGATCAATGTGGGAGGAAAATATTGAGGATTTAGTTCGGGGAAAGTTCCCGAACTCTATGGTATTAATGAACCAAAAAATTTACTTCCGTCGTTGCCGACCAATTATATCCTTTAAGATCGCTAGCTTTCGGCTTCACCCAGTCTGAGGTACTAACTCGGAACACCTGGTAGTAACAATCACAGAGGTGCTCCCTTTACCGCCTAGCCAAACAATCGGGAACGTAGGGGTAAGCACAGGAGCCACGCAACCCAGCTTGGCCGAAATCTTAAGTCAAATTGATGCATATTTATGGCTTTATAACGATGATTGTGGAAGGCAGCTTTCGTATATTAAATACAAACGCCGATGATATGTTTATTTTGACTCCGTTGCGACCATTTATCAGTTGAAAGTGGCCCATCGTCGGCTTCCACCCCCTTGTAGATGCTACGCAGGGTGTTTTCGCAATAACAAGACAACCCTTAGCCGATGTCTTGGTGCCTGAAGGCGGTTGTGTTAGCGGAAACAAGGCAATCAGATATGCGGGCTTTATAACTTTCACTTAGTCATAGGAGTTTAAAGTTGGGAGGCCAGTTACTAGCCCCCGGTTAGTGTTTGGCGATAGCCGAGGTCAAGTCGTAAACACTTCGGCCAATGTTATGAACGGCCCGTCATTTAATATAGTTATCGGATCGCTGACCAGTTTACGCTTATTGTGACAGTTAGTTTTCAGCTTTCTCCACTGAGGTGCTTAACCATGCGAGCTGGAAGCACAATCGCAGTGGTTCTCCCTTCGCACATCTAGCCGAACAAAGCGGAACGTAGGAGGCAAGCACAGGAGCCAGGCAACCCAACTATTGACCGAAGACACAATTCGAAACCGATGCATATATAGCAATATCCGAGAATGTTTTTGCCAAACCTCTAAAGGTGTCCGGCGTTGCACTGCGAGACTTATGCTGGAAACACACAAATAGTTTAAAAGCACCATAGGCTTGGAAAACCAAAAAACTTTAGTAAAAACTTGACGTCCGAACTAGATCAAGTTTTCGGTGCCAATCTGAAAATTGGTCTTAGAGAAAAAAATTGTGCTTCTATCACGCTTTAACATGACACATCCTATCTCATGACTTAAAGCGGGTCAGCCTACGGCTTCAGCCTCCTATCCCGAAGGCGGAGTACTTCTCGTTCGGCCAGTTTAGCAAACTAAACTCTAGCGGCTTTGAGAGAGAAATTAGGCTCCCCGGCTATTGACCACACACTCGCGTCGAAAAAAGGAGTGATAGAAAAAGACTTTGCAACGACTAAGAAGAAGAACACTTATTATAAAACTGCTCATATAAATTTTAGAGCCCCCAAGTGACTTGGTTAAAAGAATTTTATGATTGTATCTACCGAAGTACTTATATCATATCGGTGTTCCCCCGAACTTTAAACGCGTCTTAACCGACCGTTGGCTTCTCCCTCTTCGGTCAAGGGCCGAAAAGTGTTATGTACTCCACCTATCGTGAATATCGACGGTGTTTCCGATAACCAGGCAACCATGCCATAAGGCTGTAACAGACATAGCGCGCTTAGGGAACTTATGCTATATTACAAACGAAGTGTAAGAAGCATCTTCGAAGAAAATAGTACCCCCACCGATACCTTTCTTCGGTTGCTCATTGTTACTATGAGACTTGTGCAATAGATTTCTTGTACTCATGAGTTCCGTTGTGTGCCGACCATGATTGAAAACAATAAGAGCGCTAGCTTTCGGCTTCACCCAGTCTAAGGTCCGAGCTCGGATGACCCGATCGTGACAATCGCAGAGGTGCTCCCTTTACTCCCTAGCCGAACAATCGGGAATGTAGGGGTAAACACAGGAGCAAGGCAACCCAGCTTGCGGAACACTTAAGTCAACATGATGCATATTGTGGCGTAATACACGAACAGGGAACGAAGCCGTACAAGTATAATCATATGCAAGAGAAAAGGCTTTATAAAGGAAGCCCCCAAGTAAACGGGGTATTTAAATTTGTGTATCACAAACAAAGTTTTGACAAGGAAGTTTTTCACATACAACTTTTTGCCAAAAAAGTATAATGCTTTGGTCGAACCGAACAAAATTTAAAATTGAAAATTCTGAGCATAAAAGCGACTTAGCTGGTTAATGTGCTCGGTGTCGATGCACGGCCTGAGCTTACGGCGGGACAAGGTCCCAGCACCCCAGCCGGTCCCAAGGTAGCGGAGCGAAGAGCTCGGCACTCCGAAGTGTCGACATAGCACGGCCAATGCAGGCCGGCAGTGTGACACCGAAGTCCTTGGCGTGGGTTAATGAAGTGATGATGAAGCCCTCGGTCCAGCTGAGGTGACGTGGTACATCGGTACGCCGAGGTGACAGCGCTGCCCGACCTGGATCCTTTACCTGTGCACAGAAAATAGTGCAAGCCGGAGATAATAGGAATAATAATAAAAAAATTGTTGCATAATTAATAATTTATGCAAAGTGAGTAATAAAAGAAATATGGCCCGTGTGCTGAACACTCGATGAGGTAGAGCTCTCTCAGCGATGCCGAAGTCCCCGAGGCAACCGAACATGTCGGTATGGAGATTCGACCAACAAGGTGATCACGCGAGCCTATTTATGCCGATTGGGACAACGACGTCGGCTTACCGAAGTGACCGCGTGACGCAGTCGGAGTTGAACACCTACACACATAAAATAGTGCGGTCCAAAAAGGATAATTGCTTTTTGCAAAAATAATTTATTTAAAGAGAAGTGGCCTGGCGCCGAAGTCAATGTCGATGCAGGGCGTCGGCGTGATGCGGTGATGGCGTGGCAAAGGTTGAATTCACAGGCCGGTCTGAGTTTCGGATGCGGCATTCGCCGAACTGTATACGGAAACTGACCAAACCACCACGCGACCGTCGTTAATAAGGCCACCATTTGATAGACCTGTGTACAGATGATGAAACAAACCAGAGTAATAATTCCTTGGAAAAAATAAACCCAAGCAAGAAAAAAATACTAGGATTAATAGCACCTGGTTTATCTGTTGTAGCAATCTGAAGAAAGGTTGCTTCCAAAATTGGGACTCGATCCGCACACCCATTGCCTGACCGGCGATAAAGTAACGGCATGGCGATGCTAGCAAAGGTGGGCTCGCCGAGGCAAAGCCCCCGGTCTAGCTAACGTGACGAAGGTAGTTGGCTGGTGACGCCGAAGTCACCGGAGTATGTTGATGAAGAAATAGCAAAGTCCCCGGTCCAGCCGAGGTGTCGCAGCGGGTTGGTAAGGAGATGTTGCAGCTGCCATGTCAGCCGAGGTGTTGAAGCAGTTCGGCGTGATGGACATCGGCTTGAAGAAGCAATAGTGCGGCCATGCCGACGCTGGTCATAACTTGTGATGCGGTCAATGCCAGATTGATGAAGTGACCGAGCGGCGATGTCGGCGCGCCTGACCCGTGCAATCCGTGGGGCGATGGTCTTGGTGATGATTTATCCTTCGCGATGTCGAACTCTTGTTCGGCTTGCCGAGCTGATGATCCGATAAGGTTAGGCTCGGCTCGATGAAGCGACGATCTGTCTAGTGCAGGTCGGCAGACGTGGAGCAATGTTACCGGACTGGTTTGACACCAGCGCGATGGTGAAGAGTGCCTCAGAGAAGGCTTAAAATTTATGGGCACGTGTTAAGAACAATGCACAATACCCTAGAAGAAAATTCCTTTAAGAAGGTCGTCCAATATCACGTTCATAAAGGAACATGAATTCTGGTCGGATCCGTATTCGCGCAGGAAACAGATCCAAAAAGTGATGCACTAATCGGAAGGTTCCTGGAGTATGGACGGTCGGATCGAGCTGAAATTTTGAGGGGTGGTAGATATAGGAATTCCTCAGCCGATCAACGGTTGGATCTTCCAAAGGACGTCTGAGCTAGGTGCTGGAGACCACGCCCTAAACTCGTCCAGATTCCCGTCCAGATTTGACCGGGCTCCAGTATATCGTAGATTGCCGGAGATTCCTCCATCGGAACTTGACGAAATTTTGCATGGTTGTTGTAGACTTAATTCCGCTCAATTCCACCAAAGGAATCGTTAAAATGATGCTCGAGGAGGTGGTGGCAGCGGATAAAAGTTCGCTGTTCGGCAAAACAGCGCGGTCGCCCGAGGGCAATGTTGATGTTGAGCCCCCGAGCCCCAAGGATGATTTCTCCATGATCATGAGAGGGATCGGAGTTGATGTTGATGGAGGTCTGCGTCCGAACATGACAATCGGAAGTAGGGCGCAGTCCTCGGTCGAGCCAAGGTGACCAGTCGAGCCGGCGACGAAGACGCTGACATCGCAGTTGATCTGCAGTCGAGCCATTGATCCTTTGTCGATCACACAACGGAACTCTCAATGAAAGCACCATTGTCGGTGTCAAAACCGGTAGATCTCGGGTAGGGGGTCCCGAACTGTGCGTCTAAGGTCGATGTAATAGGATACAGGGGACACGATGTTTACCCAGGTTCATGCCCTCTCTATGGAGGTAATACCCTACTTCCTGCTTGATTGATCTTGATGAATATGAGTATTACAAGAGTTGATCTACCACGAGATCATATCTTGTGGTCTAAAACCTGAGGGTATGATGAATAATGGCATAATAATCTATCGACTAGCCTGGCCTTGGCTTATATAATGCACCAGAGGCCTAGGATAACAAGAGTCCTAGGTGAATACGTTGGTGGAGAGGAGTCCTTGTCTTGATCGCCAAGTCTTGTGGAATACTCCTTGTATGTGGCATGGGCTGCCCGAAGTGGCCCATGAGTGAACCGCCATGGGGGTCCTCGGCAAGATCCACCTGGTCGGGAGACGTTGTGGTGAGCACCCCCTAGTCCAGGACACCGTCATTTCCCAAAAGAGGAAGGGATGATGTAGCACAGTGAAGGTAGGTATTTTCCTTAGTGATGAAACCAAGGTTATCGAACCATTAGGAGATCCAAGCAACACAATGTAAACAACACCTGCACACAAAGAACAACTTCTCGCAACCCGACGTGTTAAAGGGGTTGTCAATCCCTTTCGGGGTACAGCGCCTCAAGATAGGCAAAACGGACATGAGGAATTTGTAGTAAATTGATAGATCGAACGCCAAATAAAATAAATAAGAATAAATTGCAGCAAGGTATTTTTGTATTTTTGGTTTAGTAGATCTGAATAAAATGCAAAGGATAAGTAGATCGCAAAGGCAAATATATGAGAAAGAAGACCCGGTGGTCGTAGGATTCACTAGTGGCTTCTCTCAAGAAAATAGCAAACGGTGGGTAAACAAATTACTGTTGGGCAATTGATAGAACCTCAAATAAATATGACGATATCCAGGCAATGATCATTACATAGGCATCACGTCCAAGATTAGTACACCGACTCCTGCGTGCATATACTACTATTACTCCACACATCGACCGCTATCCAGCATGCATCTAGTGTATTAAGTTCATGGAAAAACGAAGTAATGCAATAAGAACGATGACATGATGTAGACAAGATCCGTTTTTCTATTGCGTTAGATATAGATCCCATCTTTTTATCCTTAGTAGCAATGATACATACGTGTCGGTTCCCTTTCTGTCACCGGGATCAAGCACCGTAAGATCGAACCCACTACCGTGCACCTCTTCCCATTGCAAGATAAATAGATCAAGTTGGCCAAACAAAACCCAAATATCAGAGAAGAAATACGAGGCTATAAGAGATCATGCATATAAGAGATCAAAGAAACTCAAATAACTTTCATGGATATAAAAAGATATGACTGATCATAAACTCAAAGTTCATCAGATCCCAACAAACACACCGCAAAAAGAGTTACGTCATATGGATCTCCAAGAGACCATTGTATTGAGAATTCGGTGAGAGAGAGAAATCCATCTAGCTACTAAATACGGACCCGAAGGTCTATAAATAACTACTCACGCATCATCAGAGAGGCACCAATGGAAGTGGTGAACCCCTCCGTGATGGTGTCTAGATTGGATCTGGTGGTTCTGGACTCTGCGGCGGCTGGATGATTATTTCGTCGGCTCCCCTAGGGTTTCTGGATTTTGGGGGTATCTATAGAGCAATGAGGCGGTCCGGGGGCACCCGAGGTGGGCACAACCCACCAGGGCGCGCCTGGGCCTCCTGGCGCGCCCTGGTGGTTGTCCCCTCCTAGGGACCCCCAGGTGCAACCAGGGCCCAATATCTTCCTTTTGGTCTGTAAAAAATCTCCGTGAAGTTTCGTGGTATTTGGACTCCGTCTGATATTGATTTCTGTGATGTAAAAAACATGGAAAAATAGCAACTAGCACTTGGCACTATGTCAATATGTTAGTACCAAAAAATGATATAAATTGGCTATAAAATGATTATAAAACATCCAAGATTGATAATAAAACAGCATGGAACAATCAAAAATTATAGATACGTTGGAGATGTATCAACCCCCTTAGTTGTACGACTCTGCAAAGCTACTATCGAGTGTTGAGGGTGATACCTCGTACCCCACTTATGATGATATCTCTGTAGTGTAGCACATCGAGAGTGGTTAACCGAGGGTGATTCCTCTTTCACCACCTCCGATGATGCCTCTGTCATGCAGCCCCTCAAGTGTGAACCCCTTGATAACCCACAAGTATAGGGGATCAATTGTAGCTTTTTCGATAAATAAGAGTGTCGAACCCATCGAGGTGCTAAAGGTAGGATTTTTATTCCCTTCAAGTTCTATTGACCACCGATACAACTGTACGCACACTTAACGTTCACTTTACCTAGAACAAGTATGCAACTATTTTGTAGGTGTGATGCTAGAACTACTTTGCAAGAATAAAACTAGGAGTACTTTACGAGTTAATAATAGTTAGTTGTTTAGTAGAAAGATTTTTATAACACAAGAGAAGTATTTTGTCCCTAGGCAATCGATAACTAGGCCAGAAATCATTATTGCAATTTTATATGAGGGAGAGGCATGAGCTAACATACTTTCGGTACTTGGATCATATGCACTTCTGATTGGAACTCTAGCAAGCATCCGCTACTACCAAAGATCATTAAGGTAAAATCCAACCATAGCATTAAGTATAAGTCCTCTTTACTCCCATATGAAAAAACCCCCTTACTCGGGTATAAACTTTTGTCACTCTCGCCACCCACCATAAGCAAATTATGAACGTATTGCAACACCTTACAACGGTAATCCCACATGCTTGCGCGACACGGAGGGCACCATAGGACAACACCAAAATAAAACATACAACTCAAACCAATGACGATCATCAGTCAACCCATAGGACAAAACGAATCTACTCAACATCATAGGATGGCCAGACATCATTGGATAATAATATATAGCAATAAGCATCATAGGATGGCATCCAAACTCTCAACCCCAACAATTATAAGGCCCCTAAACTGACCACACTAACCAACTGATACGTTTCCCTCGCATCTACTTTTCCTAACGCTTTTACTCTTGTTTTGGACTCTATTGCATTTCGAACGAAACTAACCCGGACTGACGCTGTTTTCGGCAGAACTCCCATGGTGTTGTTTTTGTGCAGAAATAAAAGTTCTCGGAATGGAACGAAACTTGTTGGAGAATTTTTATACAATAAAAGAAAAATATTGGAGCCAAGAACCACCGGAGGGGGGGCCTGGGGGAGAACAACTCACTAGGGCGCGCCCCCCTCCTGGCACGCCCAGGTGGGTTGTGCCCACCCGGTGGCCCCGCTGACCCTATCTCCGACGCTATAAAATCCTATTTCTGGAGAGAAAAATCAGGGAGAAAACATTATCGCGTTTCATGAGACGGAGCCGCCGCCACCTCCTGTTCTTCATCGGGAGGCCAGATCTGGAGTCCGTTCGGGGCTCCGGAGAGGGGGATCTTCGATCTTTGTCATCATCAACCCTTCTCCATCGCAAATTCCATGATGCTCCCCACCGGGAGTGAATAATTCCTTCATAGGCTCGTTGGTCAGTGAGGGAGTTGGATTAGATTCATCATGTAATTGAGTTAGTTTTGTTAGGGCTTGATCCGTAGTATCCATTATGTTCTGAGATTGATGTTGTTATGACTTTGCCATGCTTAATGCTTGTCACTTTGGGCCCGGGTGCCATGATTTTAGATCTGAACCATTTATGTTATCACCATTATATCTATGTTTTAAATCCGATCTTGCAAGTTATAGTCACCTAGTACGTGTTATGATCCATAAACCCCGGAGTGACAATAGTTGGGATACTTTCTGGTGATGACCGTAATTTGAGGAGTTCATGTATTCACTGTGTGTCAATGCTTTGTTCCGGTTCTCTATTAAAAGGAGGCCTAATATCCCTTAGTTTTCTTATGTACCCCGCTGCCACGGGAGGGTAGGATAGAAGATGTCATGCAAGTTCTTTTCATAAGCACGTATGACTATTTACGGAATACATGCCTTCATTATATTTATGAACTGAAGCTAGTGTCGTATCGCCCTAGGTTATGACTGTTATATGATCAATATCATCCAACGAATTCACCGATCCAATGTCTTTAAATTTTCCATATATTGTTCTTGCTAAGTTACTACTGCTGATGTTACTGTTGCAACTCCTATAAAATTATTGCTATGACTGTTACCGTTACCGTTACTGTTACTACTACTATCAAAACTATCATATTACTTTGCTACTAATCATATTGCTGTAGATAATTAATCTCTAGGTGTGGTTGAATTGACAACTCAGCTGCTAATACTAGCAAATATTCTTTGGCTCCCCTTGTGTCGAATCTATAAATTTGGGTGAATACTCTACCCTCGAAAATTGTTGCGATCCCCTATACTTGTGGGTTATCAAGACCTTTTTTTGGCACCGTTGCTGGGAAGCGTAGCTATATTTGTTGAGTCACTTGGGATTATTATTGATTTATCACTATGAAGAATCTGAAGGATACCAAGACTAAGATTTTTCCCTCTAAGACGGGGGGGGGGGGGGGGGGTAAGGAACTGCCATCACACTCTGCACTTGATTCGCCTTCTATTTTGAGTAGAATTGCAACACCACCACATGCTATTAATCATGATATGTCACAAGTTATTGATGATGCTACTTCTATAAATACTACTCATGATGATGCTAGCATCTTGCTTGATGATGGTGTGCCACTAGGTGATTTTCTTGATGAACAAATTGCTAGAGCTAAAGATATTGAGAATGCTGAAATTGTTGAAACTGATGAAATGCTTGAAACTCAAAATCTTGAAACACCTATTAGACCTAGCTCTCCTATATACGAATTGCCTAAGGTACCTGAAGGTTATGTTATGGATGAGGAGACAGCTAGAGATTTTCTTGCTTGCAATGATAGAGATTATCTTAAGAAATTATTATGCAAACTAAAAGAGAAATCTTTGAATGCTAGAATGAAATGTTATCGTAAGTTTGCTACTTCACCTATCTTTGTTGATGATAAGGATTCTGAATTCTCTGTCGACCCAGAGTTGATTACTTTGGTTGAATCTGATCCTTTCCATGATTATGAAACTGAAATTATTGTGGCACACCTTACTAAATTGAATGATATAGCCACCCTCTTTGCTCATGAGGATAAAATTCGCTATTACTATATTCTCAAGCTATTTCTGTTCTCATTAAAGGGTGATGCTAAGATATGGTACAATACTCTTGCTCCTGGTTGTGTACGTAGTCCCCAGGATATGATTTGTTGCTTCTCTGAAAAATATTTTCCTGCTCATAAGAAACAAGCTGCCTTACAGGAAAATTTTAACTTTGTGCAAATTGAAGAAGAGAGTCTCCCACAAGCTTGGCCGGAGGCTTCTCCAATTGCTTAATGCTTTGTTGGATCACCCTCTTAAGAAAAATGAAATACTTCGTATCTTCTATAATGGACTAACCGATGCTTCTAGGGACTTCCTAGATAGTTGTGCTGGTTGTGTTTCCAGGGAACAAGCTGAGGAATTATTGAATAATATATTGAAAAATTATGATGATTGGACTCTTCCTGAACCACCGCACAAACCCACTCCAAAGAAGAGGGGTATCTTATATCTCAGTCCTGAAGATATGCAAGAGGCAAAGAAATCTATGAAGGAAAAAGGTATTAAAGCAGAGGATGTTAAAAATTTACCTCTTATTGAAGAGATTCATGGACTTGACACACAACTACCCGAGGTGGTAGAGGTAAACTCTTTAATGAAATTTGATGAAAGGGACAATCCTTATAATATGCATCCTAGTCAATGCCTTTATGAGTTTGATAATGACATTAGAAAGCAAGATCACTTCAATGAAAATGTCATGAAATAATTGAAATATAATTCTGATATGATTGCTCGCTTGAGTGACTTGCTATTTAGAATCTCCAATGATGTAAGAGGTGTAGGAAAACTTGCTTCTATGGTTCAAACTCAACTAGAACAAGTTGCTAAATCCCAAAGAGAATTGCTCGATGAATTGAATAATAATATAAATGACTTTGCTGTTAGAGTAGCAACTAGATGAGGTAAAATGACTCAAGAACCATTTTATCCTGAAGGTCACCCTAAAAGAATTGAAGAAGACTCTCAAAGAATTAACACTGATGCACCTAGTCCTTCTAAAAAGAAAAATAAAAATAAAAATGATAGGACTTTGCATGCCTCCAGTGAACCTGAAATGGAAAACCCTCCTGATAATGATAATGATGTTTCTATATCTGATGCTGAAACTCAATCTAGTAATGAACATTCACCTAGTGATAATGAAAAAGATAATGATGATGTTCATGAAGACACTCAACCAGACAATGATAAACAACCAGATAATGATGTTGAGATAGAACCAACTGTTGATCTTGATAACCCACAACCTAGAAATAAAATATATGATAAAAGAGATTTCATTGCTGGAAAACATGGAAAATAAAGAGAACCATGGGTTCAAAAACCCACGCCCTTTCCACGTGAATCAACTAAGAAGAAAGATGATGAAGAATTTGAACGCTTTGTTGAAATGCTTAGGCCAGTCTTTTTGCGGACTCGTTTGACTGATATATTAAAGATGGCCCCTTATGTAAAATATATGAAAGACATCATCTCTAATAAAAGAAAAATACCAGAAGCTGAAATCTCCACTATGCTTGCTTATTATTCTTTTAAGGATGGAGTACCTAAAAAACCTGGAGATCCAGGAATACCAACTATACCTTGCTCCATAAAAAGAAATTATGGCAAAACTGCTTTGTGTGATTTAGGAGATGGTGTTAGTGTTATGTCTTTCTCTTTATATAAAAGACTTGATTTGAATAAACTCACACCTACTGAAATATCTTTGCAAATGGCTGGCAAATCAACTGCCATACCTATTGGTATTTGTGAGGATGTGCCCGTTGTTGTTGCAAATGCTACTATCTTAACTCACTTTGTTATACTTGAGATGCCCGAGGACGACAACATGTCGATCATCCTTGCTAGACCCTTCTTGAATACTACAGGGGCTGTTACTGATTGCAATAAAATCAAGGTAACTTTTTATATCAATGGTAATGAGCATACAGTGCACTTTCCGAAGAAACAATTCCAAGTGAATGGTATTAATGTTATTGAAAAATCTCCAACACTCACTATTGGAAGTTTTCAACTACCTCTACCTACTGCCAAAAAGAAATATGAAATGCTTATTGTTGTGGACATGCATATCCCTGTTGAGGTAACTTAGTGTTTTACGAAAATTCTTTGGTTTCATGCTACTCGAAAGTGGTTGTTAATAAGACTTGATCAACCTTATTAATGGATCATTATTGAGAGGTATGAAGTTGATGAATTTAGTAAGCACAACTTTCTGTTTCCAACTTTTGTTTATTTTTTTCTTAGTTAAATAAAATGACATGTTTTGTCTGTTTTCTGAATTTCCCGTGCAATAAAAAAATGACCCCAAAATAAAAGCTTCCATAATGCCCTGAAAATTTAATACGATTTTTTTCTGAATATTTAAGAATTTTTTATGCAAATAACATTAGAGGGGGGTGCACCAGCTGGGCACAACCCACCTGGGCGCGCCAGCAGCCCCAGGCGCGCCCTGGTGGGTTGTGGTACCCACGTGGCCCCCCTCACTTATCTCTTTAGCCCATGTCATCACCTACCTCCAGAAAAAAATCACCATTGCTCTCTCTCTCTCTCTCGTGTTTGCTCTCAAACCCACGGATTTCTATCTCTTTGCTCGAAGCTCCGTTTCTGAAACTGTTTTGGGGGATTGCTATTTGGTATGTGACTCCTCCATTGGTCCAATTAGTTTTTATTTTGTGGATTATATTTTGAATAATTAGCTACTCTTGGTGCTGTTGTAGATGAGCTTGCATGTTGAATTCTTAGAGTTCTAAGTAGTTTTAATGCTCAATATGGCCTATATACATCCCTACGAGTAGTTGCTATCAATCTTGTAAAGTTTTGTTGACAAAATTTTGTGGACTAAAAATTTCAGAATTTTATTTATAGGAATAAGATGAGTTTCTTTAGGAAGTTTTCTTCCAAGAAGAACTCTAAGGGAGTCATTGGGGAGCCATCGGACAATGATCTCCGCACTAGGAGAATGGCGGAAGTGTGGCTGTGCGAATGGTCGCACAACCCCTTCATGGACGGAGCCGGGATCCGTCAAGAGTTCGGACAATTTGCTACTAATGGTGGTCTCACCAACTTCATCGCAGCTGAGTGTGAACAGTACCATCTCCTTACAAATTATTTTGTGCAAAGTTTTCATTTTCTGGGTAGGAATAACCCTCCTGAGGTGCAGTTTAATTTATATGCTGAAACCCGGCAGATACCACTTACTGAATTTTGTGACATATGCTTGATCCCTTCTGGCGGGGAAATAGGAGAGCTTAGGCCAGCAGAGTTCGAGGGCTTTTATCGTACTTTGTCGATGGGGGATGAGAGAGGCGTGTCGAGTGTCACCGCTACTAGTTTGCAGTTTCCTGTTGTGCATTATTTTGCTCTATTTATTGCTAAGTGCTTACTTGCTAGAAAGAAGGTCGGTGCACTCTGTGCTCCGGATTTCGCCATCTTACGTCGTGCACTTTACGTCGGTAATATCTATAGCCTTGGGGCTATCATTGCACGTCGCCTGCACCTTAACAGATCTACGGGTAAAATTCAAGGCGGTATTTATGCAACTCGTTTAGCGAGTCACTTTAACATTCAGATTTGCTAGCATGATTATCGTTTGCCTAAGGTTTACCTAGATCGCCATGCGATGGCAACTCATCAGTTTATCGATGGCGAGGACACTGTCAATCATGTTCCTTACAACTTGGTTTTTAGTGTGAACACCCGTGATATTATTCCATTGCCCGCACCTGCTTTGTTTGATTCTATTGCCATGGGAAGATACATGATCATGCCAGATGACATCATTGCCTACCGGAACAACCAGACATTAGCTGAGGAGGAGCCTCAGGAATGGGACGCTCAGGTGCCCGCTCCACAACACTTCAACGTGGGACCTGAGGGTTACTACGAGTGGTGACAACCAAGCTAGGCCAAAAGCCTAAGCTTGGGGGAGTACGTAATTCCATCGACATTATATTCATGTTCACACATTTCATTCCAGTTGTCGGTGTTCATACTTTTTCATTGTATTATCCATGCCAGATTTATTTTCTTGCTTTCTTCTTGTGTGTTTGAAAAACTTTGAGAAAATCATAAAAAATGTTGTTTGCCTCTTTTCGGTTTTTCTTTCTAGTGTAGTTAGTTGTAGTATTTAAAAGAAAACCCAAAAAGATTTCCTTGTTCTTCTTTTGCTTGTTGGGAGCTCTCCCGTGTAAATAGTTTTTCTCAATTTTGTTTTCCTCTTTAATTTGCTTTGTTCAAGAAAAACTAAAAACTCCAAAATATTTTAGTGTGTTTCTTTGAAATTATTTTCCTTTTATTGAGTCATACCGAGGACAAGACCACGATGAAAATGTTGAGTGGCTCTCATATGCATTATTGTCGATCTAATAAAGAGCTCAAATTTCCTTGTCCTCTCCTTTTGAATAAAATGTTTTCAGATTCCAGTTTAGTCCACGGCACTCTTGCACTATTATTATTTTCATATCATTTGGTCGTGCAACTGAAAGGCAATAATGACGATATTTGATGAACTGGTTGTGGCAGCGATAAACGGGTATGAACTCAACTTGTTCTGTTTTTGTAAATATGTTTAACCTAGTATTCATGATTCAGCCTATTATGATCAAACATGTTTGCAATGACAATTACAGATTATAATTTCTCATGCCATGCTTAAGTAGATAGGAGTGGATAATGATTTATCTTGGATGTCAACATGCATTAAAATGATTGTGATATGGTATCCTCCTACGAATGTTCGAGTGGCTTGACTTGACACATGTTCATGCATGTAGTTGAATCAAAATGAACATAGCCTCTATGATATTTATGTTCATGGTGTTCATATCCTAGTCATGTTAGTATCCAATGTTACTTATGCATAATGCATGTTCATGACCGTTTTCGCTCTCTAGCTGGCCGCTTCTCAACCTATTTGCTAGCCTTCACCGGTACTAAGCGGGGAAACTGCTTGTGCATCAAAATCCTAAAACCCAAGTTATTCCAGATGAGTCCACCATATATCTACCTATATGCGGTTTTACCCTGCCATTCTAAGTAAATTTGCATGTGCCACCTCTAAAAACTTTAAATAAACATTCATTTTTGTGTGTCTGGATTGTTCATAGAGTGACAGGAGGTAGTCAATATCTTCCATGCTAAGCGGGTTATTCTCATGATGAGTGTTTATTCATTCGTCCTCACATGAGAGGGGCGGTAATAGGGATTCCCAGTCCCGAACTAAAACATTGCAAATAATTAAAAAAACTCCCCCAGGACTGATGTTGGTATGGACGGTACCCATGGATGTAGCTAGCTGTGGAGTGTGTTTGTTGGTGGAGGGGGGGTAAACCTTTACTTCTATCGCTTGGGAACCACCACTGATGTGTTTATCATGGAAGATATCGATAACTAATAGTCGTGAAGTAAACAGGAAGGGTGCATTTCTCAAAAAATTCATCTATCTTTGTTTTAAAAATCTGAGCTCTGGCACCGCTGCAAATCACTTCTTCCCTCTGCGAAGGGACTATCTATTTAATTTTATGTTGTGTCATCACCTTCTCAAATAAGCGAGATCTGAGAGCACTATTGTCATCCTCATGCATTGTGTATATCTAATGTTGGATGCATCATGACTGGATCTTTTCTACCATGAATTACAATGTCTAGTCACTGCTTGAACTTTAGAGGTGCTCTGCATTTATGTTTTGCGGTCTCAGAAAGGGCTAGCGAGATACCACTGTTGTCATATTATATCATGATTGTTTTGACAAAGTGTTGTCATTTGAGATACTTTATTATTTCTCGCTAGTTGCTTATGCCATTGATATGAGTTAATATAATTTCTAAGAGTTATTGTCGACATGGTTAGTATAATCTTTGCTGAAAACCTAGATGCTAATTAAGCTTATTTATGTAAACAAGAGCAAAAGAGTTCGTAAAAGTTTTTCTTTTTCACTTTCAGTTTATCAACTGAATTGCTTGAGGACAAGCAAAGGTTTAAGGTTGGGGGAGTTGATACGTCTCCGTCGTATCTACTTTTCCAAGTGCTTTTACTCTTGTTTTGGACTCTAATTTGCATGATTTGAATGAAAGTAATCCGGACTGACGTTGTTTTCAGCAGAACTACCATGTTGTTGTTTTTGTGCAGAAATAAAAGTTCTCGGAATGGAACAAAACTTTTTTAAGAATTTTTATACAATAAAAGAAAAATACTGGAGCGAAGAACCACCGGAGGGGGGTCCCTGGGGGAGCACAACCCACCAGGGCGCACCCTCGGAGGGGGGTCCCTGGGGGAGTACAACCCAACAGGGCCCGCCCCCCTCCTGGCGCGCCCAGGTGGGTTGTGCCCACCTGGTGGCCCCGCTGACCCTATCTCCGACGCTATAAAATCCTATTTTCAGAGAAAAAATCAGGGAGAGAATTATCACGTTTCACGAGACGGAGCCGCCGCCACCTCCTATTCTTCATCGGGAGGCCAGATCTGGAGTCCGTTCAGGGCTCCAGAGAGGGGGATCTTCGATCTTCGTCATCACCAACCCTTCTTCGTTGCCAATTCCATGATGCTCCCCACTGGGAGTGAGTAATTTCTTCATAGGCTCGCTGGTCGGTGAGGGAGTTGGATGAGATTCATCATGTAATCGAGTTAGTTTTCTTAGGGCTTGATCCCTAGTATCCATTATGTTGTGAGATTGATGTTGCTATGACTTTGCCATGCTTAATGCTTGTCACTTTGGGCCCGGGTGCCATGATTTTAGATTTGAACCGTTTATGTTATCACCATTATGTCTATGTTCTAGATCCGATCTTGCAAGTTATAGTCACCTAGTACGTGTTATGATTCGTAAACCCCGGAGTGACAATAGTTGGGATCTTTCCGGTGATGACAGTAATTTGAGGAGTTCAAGTATTCACTATGTGCTAATGCTTTGTTCCGGTTCTCTATTAAAAGAAGGCCTTAATATCCCTTAGTTTCCTCATGGACCCCGCTGCCACGGGAGGATATGACTATTTACAGAATACATGCCTACATTATATTTATGAACTGGAGTTAGTGCCGTATCGCCCTAGGTTATGACTGTTATACGATCAATATCATCCAATGAATTCACCGATCCAATGCCTATGAATTTTCCATATATTGTTCTTGCTAAGTTACTACTGCTGCTATTACTGTTGCAACTGCTATAAAATTATTGCTATGACTGTTACTGTTACCGCTACTGTTACTACTACTATCAAAACTATCATATTACTTTACTACTGATCATATTGTTGCAGATAATTAATCTCCAGGTGTGGTTGAATTGACAACTCAGCTGCTAATACTTGCAATTTTTGGCTCTCCTTGTGTCGAATCTATAAATTTGGGTTGAATACTCTACCCTCAAAAACTATTGCGATCCCCTATACTTGTGGGTTATTACCAACTAGCGAAGCATCACATTGTGTATATTGCATTTCTTTTCTGCATATATGTATAGTTTGCTTTGAATCTTTTTTGTATGTTAAAATTCAAGACATCCTCTGTAGTTGACATGATGCTCATTCTCAATTTATCATGTTGCTCGTGCTAAAGTTACCATATCCAAAGTTTGGGAGAACCATTTTTTCGGCCTGATAACTTCTGCGTTAAAATGTGGTAAATTACGTTGCCTAGGACTGGTAACTTATGTACCTCAGACCTGAAAACTTTGGACATGATAACTAGCATGCCATCATGTCCCAACATACTCTGATAACTTTTGTATAAATAACATGGTAATTTAAGCATCGTAGACTCGAATATTTTTTTGCTGAAACATACCTCGGTAACTTCTTTTATATAAAGCGTGTTCACTTACGTATCATAGGGTTAGTAACTTATGTACCATGGCGTCCCCCAAAAAAGTCATCAAAAATATACGAACATGTGATCTAGTTTTGAAGGCCACATGGTGGATGATTTGACGGTGAAAGGGAATTTTGAATCGGACCGATGGTTTGAGCTAAACATTTTAAATTTTTAAAATGGGGACAATATACGATGACGTCAAATTTTTTCCTATTCTGCACGCATGCTTGTGCATACCCGGAGAAGGTTGAAGGAATCATCTTTATGCCCCTCGTAACTTCAATGTAAATACCATGATAACTTACGTAGCTCACACATGGTAACTTTTGACCCCTCAAAAAGTCGTTCGGACATATGAACATGTGATCTAGTTTCGAAGACCCACCACTGCCGATTTAATGTTGAAAAACGAATTTTAAATCAGACAGACTATTTGAGCTATAGAATATTTTGAATTTCGAATATGAGAGAATATAGAGTGACATTAACATGCATGTGCATGTGAAATTTAGGGAAGGGGCGTTCTAAAACTAGAACACTCGTGAGCTAGTACAGTCCCTTTTCTAAATGCAACGAACATTTTTCTAATTACATGATCATTTTTGTAATTGCCTCAAAGACTTTTTAATTACATGGGTATTTTTAATACATAAATATTTTAGCGGTTACACGAATAGTTTTAAAAAGTGCATCTAATACTTTTTTACATGAACATGCCTTTAAATGCGTCAAACACTTTTTTCAATACATGGATGTTTTAATGTGGCGAACACTTTTTTATTACATGACTATTTTTTAAATGACATGAACACTGTTTATTTACATGATTTTTAATACATAATTTTTTCGTAATACGTAACATTTTTGTAATTACATGAATAGTTTTTCAAAATGCATCAAACACGTTTGTAATATCCCACTAAGAGGGGAAGGGGAAATCACATATCAACAGGATAAATGGCAGCAAAACGATGAGAAGAACAAGAGAGAGAATAGAGAGCAAGGTGAGTTTAAGATATTTCTCAGTACGTCATAACCAAAATAGGGGCAGCGACTCCGCTCAAAAACTCACACACGCACACCCTTACAGCTAGGCTTTGGTCAATACACCCAGCCCACACTACGGGGTCTCTTGGTCCGCCTTCGACACTGTCATCTCTGTGTGCATAGGTGGTGTAGGCGTGACACTCACCCCTGCTTGAGCAAGATCATAATCCCAAATTGCCACCTCTTGAAAACTTTGCTTGAGGGTGTAGTCCTCTGCAACAGAAATGTTTGGCATTGCTCCAAAATTTGGCTCAACCCCATATAGTGCCTTGAATGGTGAATGCCCAATGGCGGAGTGCTAAGAAGAGTTATAGAAAAACTCCGCCATTGCTAGCTGAAAGTGTGTTATATCGACTAGAGGGGGGGTGAATAGGCGATTTTTATGAATTCTTCATTGAGGAATTTGTCAGTGAGGAAATTCCTTAGCGAAGAACTACTTGCAGCGGAATAAGTACTCAGAAGTAAACATAACAGAATACCAGCATGGTCATCATGATGAAATGAAGACAAGCACAGAGTACAGAAAGCGTAATCACATGATAACACAGGATGAAGACAAACTGACTGAAGAAATTGAACTGAGAAAATTGAGAAAGTCTTCAGTCAAAGTCTTCAAACAGATGATATGACAAGCACACAACACAGTAATGAGGAAATAGAACCAGTTGGCTTGGTGAAGACAATGATTTGGTAGACCAGTTCCAACTGCTGTCTCAGTTGTACATCTGGTTGGAGCGGCTAGGTATTTAAACCTGAGGACACACAGTCCTCACCGTATTCTCCTTGAACTAAGGTCACACAGACCTCGTCCAATCACTCGTGGTAAGTCTTCAGGTGACTTCCGAACCTTCACAAACTCGGTCACTCGGCGATCCACAATTCCTCTTGGATGCTCTAGACCATGACGCCTAACCGTCTGGAAGAAGCATAGTCTTCAAAGGTAACAAGCGTCAGATCCACGCAGGATCAATCTCTTCAGTGATGCTCAATAACTTTGGGTTTGTAGGTGTTTGGGTTTGGGTTTTCCTCACTTGATGATTTTCGCTCAAAGTCCTCGGAGGATGGGATGCTCTCAAATGACAAATGTCAGCTTCTCACGGAGCAGCCAACCAGCTAGTGGTTGTAGGGGGCGGCTATTTATAGCCTAGGGAGCAGCCCTACATGATAAGACATAAATGCCCTTCAATGATATGGCCGTTAGGTGGGTAGATATTTTGGGACAGATGGCGCATAGCACAGCAACGGTCGGAAATTTGAGTATCAGATTCCTCAGGGCTATCATGTTCCTCACTGTGTAGGCAATCCGCACTGGCGAATTCCTAACTCCTCAGTCAGAACAAATTCCTCAGAGACCAGAAGAACTTCGTCTCTGTCACTAAAGAATATGACTGAACTGTATGAGATTTCCAATGGATTCACTCGAAGGGATTGGTAGGTGTAGGATTTTGAGTTGAGCATCACATGGAAATTTTTCCTTAGTATTTCCTCGACCCCCTTTAACAGTACGGTGTTTCCTATGACTCAATAAAGAGAAAATGAAACTACGAAAACAAAAGTTTTCACGCTTCATGTTCCTCAAATGAATACCAAGTCTTCAAGGTCACACCAATTTCTTCACTTTCAATGTCTTCAGAAAGTCTTCAGAAATCCAAAGTCTTTAGTCAAAGAACTTCATTTTTAGGGGTCGACTTTCTCTGTAAATATCAAACTCCTTATAGACTTATAGACATGTGCACACTCATAAACACACTAGTCCCTTAACCTATAAGTCTTCAATACACCAAAATCACTAAGGGCCACTAGATGCACTTACAATCTCCCCCTTTTTGGTGATTGATGACAACATAGGTTAAGATTTCAATGGGGATAAACATATGAAGTGTAAATACTGATATTGAGGAATTTGATTGCAAGATATAGAAGAACTCCCCCTGAAGATGTGCATAGTGAGGAATTTGCTTTTGAAGCAATGCACACTTGAAGAGTTGAATCATGGAGATCCTCCCCTATATCTTGTAATTCATACACGCATTTGACATAATAAATGAAGAATTTGAAATGCATGATGAAATATGGTGACTGATGTAATTCAGCATGCGTGCAATAACATTAACGAGGAATAAGCATGCAGAAGAAATAGCAAAAGTATCAGGCCACCATAGAGTTTTAAGTTTACAACTCGATCCAACAAAGTCATCAGAAGAACGAGAGTTGTAACTTAGAAAAAAACACCCATAAAAGATAGACCCGCTTGAAGACTAACTCAAATTTCTCCCCCTTTGTCATCGAATGACCAAAAGGTTCCAAAATGAGGACTAACGCCCCTGAAGAATATCAAGTTGATGAAGGAGCGACAGCGTTGTTGGGGTCGTTTGTTGATGTAGGGCCTGCCGCAGTGTCGTACAAGTCTTCATGCTCGTTGGTGTCACGCGATGAAGAATAGGAGCTGGCCACCAAGGACGGAACCTTGACCTTCTTGTATTTCTTCGGTGGAGGACCAGACTAGTCAAAATCTTCCTTGAGACCCATTTTCTTCAGATCTTCTGCGCTATAAATGTGAGACAGAACAGCCCAGGTACGGTTGAAGGTTTCATGGAGGTAGTAATGGTTTTTCTTCACTGCATTGTGGGTAGCAGTCATGTTGTGAAGAATTGAACCAAACTGACGCTTGACCCATTTGTGATTGCGACCAACCTTCTGGTGAAGACTGAGGATAAGCTCATGGTCAGTCATCACCCTGGGAGCTGTGCCTTGAGGATTTGGCTTGGTTGCGTTGGCGGCAGAGTCATCATTGGTGGAGTAGGATGCAGCCTTGCGAAATTGACCATCCAATGGACGAATGCCTTCATCTATAACAGCAGTAGCCTTGCCCTTTTCATCAGCTGAGGAAAATGTCCGTTTGAGGACTTCAATCAGGGGCAAGTAGCTGCGATGGTTCATTGTATCAGCTTTATAGTTGAGTGAAGACCTTGTTCTGATGAATCTCATAATCCACGGAGCATAAGTTCAACTCAAAAGGTGGCATTGCGACATTGGCCAGAGTCCTCATGAAGAAATCATGGAAGTTGACGGAAACGCCATGAATGATATTGAAAAGCAGATTCTCCATGATGCCAACGACTTCTTCTTCATTCGAGTCGTGGCCCTTGATAGGACTCAATGTCTTCGTCAGAATGCGATAGACAGTCCGAGGCACATATAACAATTCCTTCACAAGGAATTTAGTTCTTGGGGCCTGACCTGGCTTCAATGGCTTCATCAGCATTTGTATATAGTGATCTGTAAGCTCAGGTTCACTGTAGACGCAACGAGCAGCTTCAAGGGGAGGACTGAGAGGCAAAGCACGAAGCAATTCAGTAGCTGGTGCCTTGTAGTGAGTATTTTCAGACATTCAGTCCAGCACCCATGAATTCACATCTTCAGAGTCTCCGGTGATGTGCAGAGTTGCATAAAATTGAAGAATGAGCTCTTCATTCCAATCACATATATCAGTGCAGAAATTTAACAGCCCAGCGTCGTGAAAAACACTGAGGACTGGCACGAAGCACGACAGAGATTCCATATCCACGTGAGGAATGTGCTCATGATCGAAGACTTTGTCTTTGTTGAACAGCACTGAGGAATAAAAATTTGCCTGGCTGGCAGTCCAGAAACGCCTTTTCCTAATGCGACCAGAGTCATAGGGGTTGTAATCAGTGAAGAATACGTGCTCGCCGAAGAAATCATTAGCCTTGAATTTTTGCTTCCTTGAGAATGGATCCTTTGGTTTGGGCAGAGGAGTGTCAGTCAGTTGCATTACAACCTCAGGAATCGCAATCTCAGGTTCTTCAGGTTGAGGAATTTCTGGTTCCTCTTCAGTGGCAGCCTGGGTCTTCAATTCGTCATGTACATTTTCTTCAGCACTAGTGGCTGGGATTTCTTCATGGACAGACGGTGTGGCATGAGCTTCATCAGATCCCATTTGAACTGTAGTTGCTGCGGACTGAGGAATTTGTTGCAATGGTATGAAGAGTGGAGAGTTGGGGTGCTGACTTTCCCTAAAGTCATCATTCAGCACAGGTGTGGTACATCCAATGTCCACATCTTCATCTTCTATTTCTTCAACGCCGGCCTCTTCAGCAGTAAACTGAGGCATAGGCGAGGAAACAGCTGGAGTTGAAGGGATTTCATCCACTTCAATTTCTTCATACATCTGCTCTGACGAAGCAGCAGAAGGATTTTCTTCATCAGATCCGCTAGGGATCACATATTCTTCATCAAAAGGAACAAGGTCCTTTGATGGCATGGTTGAGATCAGAACAGCATCAATGGGGTTTGCAACTGAGCTAGTCAGTTTCTTCATCTTCTTCGGAGCTGAAGAATCTAATGAAGCTGATGCTTTCCTTTTCTTCACTGCTGCACGCTCTGCAGCCTTGGTCTTCTTCACATCTGATGCAGATGGAAGAATTGGAGTTGGGGTAGGCGCAGGAGGAGTAGAGGAATGTGGTTGATTTTCTTCAGGCACAACTGATGAAGTTGCCCTGACCTCTTCATTTTCTTCAGGCGCACCACTAGTGGATGCCCTGGCAATTTCATCAGCGGCTGGAATGCAGTCATCAGCCCTGGAACTCACATTTTCTTTAGCAGCCTGAATGTCATCAGCGGTGCTGGCATGTTCTTCAGTTGGCTGAGCAGATGCTTCAGTCTGAGGAATTTCTTGTTGCGATGGGGCTGCAACATTGGAGGTGAACTTCTCAGTCAGTTTAACAAACCTAACCTTGGCTCCTTGCCAATCAGCATAGTAAGCATTGAAATCATCGCTGAGGACTTTGATTTCAGACTGGATCTTCACAAGATCATCAGTTGTCATAGAGACAACGTTGTTCTTCAGGAATTTCTCCTTCCTGTACTGTGCTTTCTTGATCTGCCTGGCCTTCTCAAATTTCCATTTCTCTTCTTGGATGAAGGCAGTCAGCATATGATTTTGGCCAGGAGTCAGCTTGAAGTCAGGCATAGGAGTGTTTGGGTCCTTGTGCCAGAGGTCAATGTAATCGAGGATTAACTTTGGATCCAAAAGCAGAGGCACATTTGTGCCCTTGGCTCTAGCGGCCCTGACTTGCCTATCTCTGATGATTTCAGCAAGTTCTTAATCATCAGCTTCGTCTTCTTCAGACGGCACTTGGAAGGCGACCTACTTCTTGTGAGGACTTGGGCGAGAACCTCGTCCAGCAGTGGTCTTTGTCTTCAGCGGAGAGGGTCCTGTTGAAGAATTTGGAGCAGCTGAGGAACTAGCTGAAGCTCCTGAGGCAATACAGATGCTAGTAGTACTTTGGCACGTGGCAAGATGCACAGGTGCTGAGGATTTGGTCGGAGTAGCTGAGGACTTATGCAGAGGAGCTGAGGATTTTGGAGGAGCAGGAGCAGCGTGAGGAATTGGCCGTGAGGGCTTTGAGGATTCTGGCCGTGAGGGCTTTGAGGATTCTGGCCGTGAGGGCATTGCTGAGGAACTTGGCCTTAAGGGCATTGAAGGTGAAGCACTTGGATTACACGCAGGCTTCTTTGCCATAGATTTCTTCAGCTTGACAGAGGCCTCAGCGGCAGCAGCAGCAGCAGAGTCTTCATTGAATTTCCTCACTGCTTCTCTGGCTTGTCTAGCCAGCTTGGCCTGGCGCTTGGCCCATTCATCAGGATAATCCTCACCACGCTTGAGGCTGGTGAGGTCAGCTTCTTGGCCAGGTGCCAACGGAGGTCTTGGGCATGGAGGATTGAGTGCGAATTTCTTCATGTACTTGGGAGTCACATACCTGTACTCCCTCCACTCTCTTGCCCATCTCCTCTCTATCTTCTGAATGCGCACCTTGCGCTGATTTTTATCTTCCACAGGGGGTGTGCAGTACCAGCATAGATGTCCTCAAGGATTTCAAATGCAGTGTTGACCTCAGGCCTCTTTCCTCCTTTCCGTGGCTTCTTTCGATCAGCCATTTTCTTCAGATGAGGAATTTGAACAATTGAATTCTCTGAAGAAGTATGCAACTTTTCTTCGAGGAACGCTGCAAATGAGTTAAGTCGATGAGAACCTAGAGATTCAGGAGCGGACATGAGTACCTATGAACAGAGTATAGTTGCGAGGAATTTGAAGAGGTCATATGCGTTCTCAGAAGGTTTTCCAAAAAGAACAAGTTTGAGGAATTTGACCAGATGAGTCTTGAAGAATTTCACTAAGCGTTCTTTGTCTTAGGTTCCAGAGTTGTATAGATCGAAGATCCACACAATTGAGGAATCTTGAAGAAAAAATTATTGCTTAGAGAAACGAATCAAGAACAGATGACATGCGAGGTGTTTAATGTGTGAAGAATTTGAAGAATAAACACCTTTGAAGATTTTGTAGAAATCATTTGAATCAAAGAGGGTAGTAAAAGTAACTTTTAATTACCCTAGACGAAGAACATGACGAACTGTGAGGTAGAGATGAGAAGTTCGTCTGTGCAGATCTTCCACACCCTAACTCGGCGGAGGAAGACGGCTATGGCGGCGGCGGAGTGAAGATTTCCGTGGCCGGCGCGAGTACGGCGGTGACGAGGTCGAGGCACTGAAGCTCTTCCTCACCGGCGATGATGAAGTAGCGGCGGCGCTAGGGTTTGAGAAGCTCGAGCTGGAGAGAGGTCGAGCGGAGTAAAGGAAGTGAGGAAGGGGAGAGGGGGTATTTATAGCCACGGTGAAAAACTGTTCGCCCGAAGATTTTGGACGAACGTGCCCCTGACCCTTCTCATTAGCTTGACATGTGTCACCCACGTACTGAGAAGTGGAGATCGTGTTAGATCGTGGGTGAATAGATAAGTATTTCGTGGGATGCGGAACGGTTTGAGCAGCAAAGCCGAAAATTTGGATAAGATAAGTTAAAAATTCCGTTCGCAAATTCTTCAGCTGACAAGAACACAGTGAAGATTTTGAACGAGTTTCAAATAGAACGCACATGGAGAATTTGTGAATAGATTGGGTTGAGTTTAGCATAGAGGGGGAAGGGTCCAATCACATTCACTTAGCAGAGAAACCAACTTGAAGAATTAGCCATAAGTGAATGTTGTAGAGGACATAAACATATATATATATATATAGCCAATGAAGAAAAATGATGGAAACAGTGAAGATTTTGCAAAGTTGAAGAAAATGAACAACTGAGGAATTTCACTTAGGAAAAAACTCAAATTGAAGATTTTCAACTTTTGGTGGTGGCGTGACCCACCGTATAAGAATGATGATTTCAGACACCGCGTACAATTGTCGTAGGGCTCTGAGAATCAAATTCTTCGTTAATTTCTTCACACTTAGAGTGTTATTCTTCATTGATTGAAGAAAACCGTTTCTTCATGTGTTGCACATCTAAGTCATCAATTTTGCATAAGTGTTAGGATGAGTGTCCTTTTCAAAGAACATTCGAAGATTCTAAGATATTTAGCTCACACCGCAACTTGCTAAATCTCTTCTCATCCAAGGGCTTTGTGAAGATATTGGCTAGCTGTTCTTCAGTCTTCACATGCTCAATAGAAATGTCGCCCTTCAACACATGATCGCGAAGAAAATGATGACGAATCTGAATGTGCTTTGTCTTCGAGTGCTGAACTAGGTTGTGAGCAATCTTGATGGCACTCTCATTGTCACAGTACAGAGGCACATTCTTCATGTTGACGCTGTAGTCCTTGAGAGTTTGCTTCATCCACGGCAATTGAGCACAGCAAGAACCAGCAGTACTCAGCTTCAGCAGTAGACAGTGATACGCAGTTCTGTTTCTTCGAGGACCAACAGACCAAAGATCGTCCGAGGAAATGACATGTACCAGATGTTGACTTGCGGTCCACACGATCACCAGCATAGTCAGAGTCAGAATATCCAATGAGATCAAAAGCCGAGCCCTTGGGGTACCATAATCCAAGTGTTGGTGTGTGAGCTAGATATCGAAGAATATGCTTCACAGCCTTATGGTGTGATTCCTTCGGTGTAGCTTGAAATCGGGCACACATGCAAACACTAAGCATAATATCTGGCCTAGATGCACATAAATACAATAAAGAACCAATCGTGGAGTGGTATACCTTTTGGTCGAAGTCAATACCATTTTCATCAGTGCACAGATGGCCATTTGTGGGCATCGGAATTTTGACGCCTTTGCAATCTTGCATGCCGACTTTCCTCAATACATCCTTGAGGTATTTCTCCTGAGATATGAATATGCCATTGTGCTGTTGACGAATTTGAAGACCTAAGAAGAATTTCAATTCTCCCACCATAGACATTTGATATTCTTCACTCATCATATAGGCAAATTCATCACTATAACGTTGGTCAGTACAGCCAAAGATAATATCATCAACATATATTTGGCACATAAACAATTCACCATCATAAGATTTAGTGAAAAGAGTAGGGTCGAGTGAACCGGGTTTGAAGCCTTTCTTCATGAGGAATTCCTTCAAAGTGTCATACCATGCCCGAGGGGCCTGCTTGAGGCCATAGAGGGCCTTATTGAGTCTGAAGACTTTGTCAGGATGCTTTGGATCTTCAAAACCTGGGGGTTGAGAAACATATACTTCTTCCTCAAGCTTACCATTGAGGAATGCACTTTTCACATCCATTTCATATAAAGTGATATCATGATGGTTAGCATAAGCAAGTAATATGCGAATAGCTTCAAGTCTAGCAACAGGTGCAAAAGTTTCATCGAAATCAATTCCTTCAACCTGTGTGTAGCCTTGAGCTACAAGCCGTGCCTTATTTCTCACCACAATGCCATTTTCATCTTGCTTGTTGCGGTAGATCTACTTTGTGCCAATGATATTGTGAGGTGGAGCTGCAGCAAGCACTAAGCAAATATGGTGGCTAACATACGCAAATAAGAGCGAGAAGAGAAGCAACGCAACGGTCGAGAAGGTAGAAGTGATCAAGAAGTGATCCTGAAGCTACTTATGTTCATACATAACCCAAACCGTGTTCACTTCCCGGACTCCGCCGAAAAGAGACCATCATGGCTACACACGCGGTTGATGTATTTTAATTAAGTCAAGTGTCAAGTTCTCTACAACCGGACATTAACAAATTCCCATCTGCCACATTACCGCGGGCACGGCTCTCGAAAGTTTAAACCCTGCAGGGGTGTCCCAACTTAGCCCATCACAAGCTCTCACGGTCAACGAAGGATATTCCTTCTCCCGGGAAGACCCGATCAGGCTCGGAATCCCGGTTACAAGACGTTTCGACAATGGTAAAACAAGACCAGCAAGACCACATGACTGTGCTGACAAATCCCGATAGGAGCTGCACATATCTCGTTCTCAGCACACACCGGATGAGCGAAGCGTACAGGTACCAACGTAACCCAAGTTGCCAAGGGACGGTCCCGCACGGTGCTCTAGTTTGGACCAACACTCAGAGGAGCACTGGCCCGGGGGGTTAAAATAAATATGACCCTCGGGAGTGCGACTCCCAAGGGAAAAAGGCTTAGGTGGCAAATGTTAAAACCAAGGTTGGGCCTTGTTGGAGGAGTTTTATTCAAAGCGAACTGTCAAGGGGTTTCCATAACACCCAAGCGCGTAAGGAACGCAAAATCAAGGAACATAACACCGGTATGACAGAAACTAGGGCGGCAAGAGTGGAACAAGACACCAGGCATAAGGCCGAGCCTTCCACCCTTTACCAAGTATATAGGTGCATTAATTAAAATAAGAGATATTGTGATATCCCAACATATTCATGTTCCAACATGGAACAAACTTCAGCTTCACCTGCAACTAGCAACGCTATAAGAAGGGCTGAGCAAAAGCGATAACTTAGCCAAACAACGGTTTGCTAGGAAAGGATGGTTAGAGGCTTGACATGGCAATATGGGAGGCATGATATAGCAAGTGGTAGGTAGCGCGGCATAGCAATAGAGCGAACAACTAGCAAGCAAAGATAGAAGTGATTTCGAGGGTATGGTCATCTTGCCTGAGATTCCACTAGGAAGAAGATCAAGTCCATGAAGAAGACAAACGGACGAAGTCGAACGAACCCTCACAACTCCGGAACGAAACCGAAGCTAATGAGAGAAGTAAACCGGAAAGAAGCAAACAACATGGTAAACACACAATCATAAACATGGCATGATGCACAATCAAGTATGATGCATGTCTGGTTTAAATGAGGCATGGCATGGCAAAATGCAACAAACAATACGACAAATTAAGTGGAGTTCAATATGCAACGAGTTGCATATTGACAAAACACCACATCAATTATTTAGTTCTCTCCCGTTTATGTACCCAACAAAATTAACTGTGGTTAAGCATGGCAAGAGGTGAAGCATAATAAAACTATCTATTTAGGCAAGTTTAAATGAGGCCGGAAATAACAAATAACAATTCCGAAAAATCCCCATATGTCATTTAGCAATTTAAAGCAACCAACAATTTTAAACGTTTTAAAAGTTATTATCATGATGCAGATGACATATGCAAGTTTTAAGCAATTTTATGGAAATGTTGACATGAGCATGATACGAGGCATTTGTCGCCATGGCGGAAGGAAAAGGGTGCCACGGCGGTGAAACGGAAATGGTGCCACGGCAACATCCCAGTTCCGGCAACTCGATTGAGATGCTGGTGCAAAGGAACAAGTGTGGGTGCGCGAAACGTGCAAGAGTGACGGAGAGTGATCCCGGATACCGGGTGTCCCACATGTCGGTGGCATGGCTTACGGCGAACGTGCAAGGAACAATTCGGACACGGTCCAAACATAGGGTGCTTCTCATACAACACATGCATTCGGTCCACGGACGTCGTCTCGGGGTTATACCTTCGAAGCATGCCTTTTCGGAGCGGATCGGGTTCGACGGTAGTGGAAGTAGTCGTTCTCGCGACGGTAGTGGAAGTAGTGGTACACGATGACGATAGTGGCACATCTTGTAGTGGAACTTGGGTGTAGTGGTACACGTTTCATAGAGGAACTTGACGCCCACGGGGTCGACAGTAGAGGTACACACGTTGTCGGGCTACTTGTCGGTCCGGTCTTGGTGTAGACGTACATGACAAACGTAGTGGTACTAAGCGCCGGTCGTCGAGGGACTTGCCGAAAACCACAGAGCCGGTGTGCTTGTTCAGGCGTCGATCTTGCCTGTGGGGTAATTGGCGAATCTGCATAGTCGCACACGGGTCATAGTGGTACTTGTCAAACTCCACGGGGGATGGTCTTGGCGTGCAGCGAACAACAGTACAGGAAGGCAAGGCATGGCCGAAGGTGAGGTGGCAACGGCCTTGGGCGTGAAATCCAGCGACGGTACGACGGGGAACGGCGGACTTGACGGTGGAGGAGGAGGTTGGTTGCAGGCCATGAGCAGCGGCGCGAGACGCAGCGAGGTCATGGGGGCGCGGGACTTGGACGCCGGCTGCCGGGAAGCTCGGGGCAGGGGAAGCAGCCACCATGGGGACCGGGAGAAGCTCGGCTCCCCTCGGGCGTTGCAGGCTGCTGGTGGAGGAGACGCGCGGGCGAGGTGGCTCCTGGTCGCCGTAGAGGAAGCAGAGGACGGCGCGGGTCCGGCGACGACGAAGAACAGCAGGATGCGGCGAGGCTGCGCTGGCACTTGGCGAAGGCGTGGCTATGGGACGGCGGTGCCATGGCCGTGCGGGCAGACGAGCTCGCGGGGCCGCGGGGTGGTTGGCTTGAGGGGTCTCGCTCCTCTCTCTTTCTCTGCGGATGGCGGCACGAGCGAGGGAGAGGGAGAGATCGAGAGGAAGGAGTGGCGGCCCAAGGGAGGAGAACAGGGTGCGGGCTAGGGTTAGAGCTGGTGGGGGCGCCGGCTGGGCTTTGGGCTTAGAGGCTGGCTGGGCTGCAGGCTCTCTTCTCTCTCTCACTCTAAAGAAAATAAAAAAACAGAGATAAGAAAGAAAAGAAAGGGAGGTTAGGGGAAGAAGTTGGACACGCGGATAATTTCCCCAGACTCACAAAAATGTGCTTGTTCCGAGAAAATAGAAAAGGCCATGATTGAAAGATTTAAATTCAAACTCATTTGATTTAAATTCAAATGATTTGAATAGGAAGTGAGGGTTGGGAAGGTCCAAAAATGTTCGGATTTTTGGTGGAGCTCCGGAATATGATGAAAGAATATATGGCAAGGTTGGAGACCAAGAATTAAGATAACAAAGGCATTGGGATAATTTGCAAGTGTGTTATGGTGATTTCCAAATTAAAGAAATATTTAATATAGCTCCCTAATATTGGGAGGATATGTTATAAAGAGAAGTCACCCTTCCCTCGATTTAAATAGATCAACCATCTATGCAATTTATTAGTTGAGTTGAGATGCAAAGATTAATGACATGATGGCATGATGACATGTTGCAATGCAAAAATAAAAGAGCAACCACAAAAGAAACATACGGTGATCACGAAAATATGGAAGCCTTCTGAAGCGTCGGTCTCGGGGCGTCACAACTGATGTGGGGAAATTCTCGATCAATCTATTGGACACTCATTTTGGAGCGATTCACATAGGAAGAGCAGCCGGTCGAACCAGATGAGTCGCCCCAATTTTAGAAGAGAACAAAGTACATGACCTGAGTTCCTGATTGGTTTTCGGGCAATTGCTATTTTTTTTCTTTAAGAGTTTGAAGTTCACAATTGATAATCTAGGATTACAATAGTACCCCTAACAAGAAGGAAATAACAACAAGGATCAAGGGGAACAACACGCACACCACCTCCAGGATGGGCTAATGGCGCGTCGCCAACACCGCCGCTCCGCAGTTGAAGCTAAGCCATGCATGTACGAACCACCAGACAGTAGGTTGCTGGACGGGGTGCGTAGGTCGCTGGAAAGCGACCTGGCGTACAACCTCTCCTCACCTTCGTTGTACGGGCCGACCATTGTGGCTTTTTTTCCCGCCAGTTTTGGGAATGTTCTAATGTCATCCCTGAACCGTTTTTTCTTTGCTTTGTCTTTCTTTTTTTCGTTCTTTAATCTATTTTCTTTTATTTTTATTTTTACTTTTTCATCTTCTTTTTTCTTTTTTCATGTTCGTTTTTTATTTTCCTTTATAAGTTTTTTTTATGAACACCTTCCAAATTCCTGAATATTTTTTGAAAGCATAACTATTTTTTAAAATCATGCACATTTTTGAATTCATAAACATTTTTTAAAACTGTGAAGAACTCTTTGAGACCCTGAAGATTTCTGAAAATTTGAGAACATTTGTTTTTACAAATTTGTGAATGTTTTTTGAAATTAAGATTTTTTTTAAATTCACGAACATATTTTAAAAATTCGTGAACATCTTTTGAAAATCATGAACATCCTTTTGAAACTCCTTAAATAATTTTTGTATCAGCATACTTTTTTAATTAATGATCATCTATTGAAATACACAAACTTTTTTGTTTTGACAAACATATTTTAATGTAATGAAGAAAATTTGAACCAACAAAGATTTTTTGAATCTATTTAATATTTTTGAAATTCATGAACCTTTTGAATTCCTTGAACACATTTAAAGAATTCATGAACATTTTTTCAAATTCATGAACATTTTACGAAATACTAATCATTTTGAAGTTTTTCAATAGTTCTTCATTTATTGAATGTTTTCCAAATTCATGAACATTTTCAAATTAAGAAAGTTATATGAAATCCCAATGATTTTTTAATTTTAAGATTTATGAACAGTTATCAAAAGTAAAAATAAATAAATAAAAACAAAAACAATGAAAAACAAAACGACAAAGCTAAATACCTGCCGACTGGTCATTAGGGACAGGCACGCACGATCCGCATCGACCTCCCGCACTGGATAGATCGCTAGCTACCTTTTTTTCGAGGAAGAAAAATAAAGCGAAGCGCCCGATGGGAATCGAACCCAGGACGCACAGGCTCCGCATGCTCCCTTCGACCAACAAGCTACAGCATCTTCGATATTTAAACTGGAAAATATAAGAACTTAACCTTTTATACCTCATAGCATCAAAATAAAAGTTGTGCTAATTCCAGAATTTTTTTGCTGGGAGCTAGAGTCAAACTCCAGAATCAAGAATTGTGACGAGGGACATGCATTTTTTTTTTAGAATTGGTGCCTGGTGTAGTACTTGCGCCAATTCCTAAAGCTCGACTGGAAGTTAGCGATAGATCAGTACGACCTGATCGTTGCTCGTTGTGGATCGCACGACCCCAAGCACCCCGTCCGGATCGCCCGCACAACCCACGTATATCCCGACGCTGGCCCGTTCCCTCTTCCTTTTCCCCCGATGCAGGCCCGTTCCCACTACTTTTTTTCCTCACATCATCACATCCCATCGGCCCATGTTCCTAAATTAAGAGGACCATTGCCAAGGCTGCTTCATCTCTCCCTTCTGGTCGCCGTTTGTGGCTAGGAATCCTACCGAACATCACTTGTATTCCTTTCCTTATTATCTTTTGAATAAAGCCCTAGTTCACCTCAAAATATTTTTTTACCGATCGCATCCTTGCCCATGTTCCAAAAAAAAATTGATAGCTTCCTGTGCTGGATAAGAATCGAACCCTGTTCCTCAAGTAGTAATTTCTACGACACAAACCACTAGCCCGGCTTCAGACTTGCTGTTTTTGAAACAAGTTTACATGATACTTGTTCTTGGTTAATACGAATTTGAACATTAAAAATAGTGGTCCGGTCAATAATTTCCCCACTAACATGATTCTTTTGACTTCATTTTTTGTTGAAACATCCCGCAATAATGTTGTGTGAATAACGTGGTCACTAATGCACCACGAACCTGATAACTTACATACAAACACCCCGATAACTCACACATCACAGACCTGGTAATTTATGTACCCTGGTCTTGATAAATTTGTCCGGGGGGGGGGGGGGGGTGATCAAGTATCCCTCGACAACTTTCGTGTGAATAGCATGGTAACTCACACATCGGAGACCCGATAACTTATGCCCCCCGGTCCTGGTACTTTTCGTGAGGGAGGGGTGATGAAATATACCCTCGATAACTTTTATGTGAATTGCTCGGTAACTCACACCTCGTAGACCTGGTAACTAATGCACCCCAGTCTTTTGGTAAATTTGATGACTCGGTGGGGGGACGGTGGTTGATGAAATATACATTTTGGTAAATTTTTGTGTGAATAACATGATAATTCACACATTGCAGACCTGAGAACTTATGTGCCCCAGTCCTGGTAACTTTGGCGACGATGGTGAGGGGTGGGGGAGGGTTGTTGATGAAATATACCTCCGGTAACTTTTTTATCAATATCATGGTAACTTACACATCATAGACCTGATAACTTGGTTTGCCGGGGGGGTGATGAAATATATCCTTGATAACTTTTTGTGTGAATAACATGATAACTCACACATCTCAGCCCTGATAACTTATGTGCCCCAGTCTTTCTGGTAAATTTGGTGACCATGTGGGGGGAGGGTGGTTGATGAAATATACCCTTTGGTAACTTTTCGTGTGAATAACATGATAACTCACACATCACAGTCTGATAACTTATGTGCCCCAGTCCTAATAACTTTGGCGACGGTGGTGAGTGGTGGGGAAGGGTTGTTGACGAAATATACCTCCAGTAACTTTTTTGTCAATATCATGGTAACTCACACATCATAGACCTGATAACTTTGGTGTGTGGGGGGTGAGGGGTGGTGATCAAGTATCCCCCGATAACTTTCGTGTGAATAGCATGGTAACTCACACATCGGAGACCCGAAACTTATGCATCCCGGTCCTGGTACTTTTTGCGAGGGAGGGGTGATGAAATATATCCCCGATAACTTTTATGTGAATAGCACGGTAACTCACACCTTGTAGACCTGATAACTAATGTACCCCACTCGTTGGTAAATTCGGTGACTGGGTGGGCGAAGGGTGGTTGATGAAATATATGGTAATTTTTTATGTAAATAACATGATAACTCACACATCGCAGACCTGATAATTTATGTGCCCCAGTCCTGGTAAGTTTGGCGACGGTGGTGAGGAGTGTTGTAGGGTTGTTGATGAAATATACCTTGTTAACTTTTGTCAATATCATGGTAACTCACACATCATAGACCTGATAACTTAGGTATAAACAACGCTGTAACTTTATACCCGAATAAAAATTTATTGAATCATACCCTGGTTCATTATGTGCAAATAGAACGGTAATGTATGCATCCAGGAGCTGATAAATTAGATATAAATACCACAGTAAATTTGAACCAGGGGGAAGAAGTCGTTTAAAACACATCTCCGGTCACTTCTGTATAAATAACATGTTAATATACATATAATATAACTGATAACTTTACAGTAACTTTTGACCAAAAAAGTGATCAAAACATGTCAACACGAGATCTAGTTTTGAAGTTCTCATTGTGGTGGATTTTTTATGTGAAAACGATTTTTCAATCAAAAATGACAGTTTGAGCTATAAAACATCTTCGAAATAGTGAGGATTTACAATTACATCAGGTTTTCTGTGCTCTACTGTTTTTGCATGAGGAGAGAATGTTGGAGGAGCAATTTTTATGCCCCGGTAATTTCCATGTAAACATGATGGTAACTGACGTACCACACAGGTGATAACTTATTTAGCCTAGGTATGGTAACTTTTCACCCGAAAAAATAAATCATCGAAACATACCAACATGAGATCTTGTTTTGAAGGTTTTGTCGCGACGAATCTTGTATGTGAAAACGGTTTTTCAATCGGACCAACGTTTTGAGCTACAAAACATTTTGAAGTTTAATTTCTAATGGAATCTTTGCTGACATCATCTTCTTTTCTTATCTACATGCATGCATTGTTAATTGGGTTCAATAGGACGTGCACTCCATGCAAACCAAAGATATGTGTATGGGAGATTGCACCGCAATGCTGCATGCGAGACTGCACCTAGATGTGGAGCGTTGTTTCAGCCATCAAAGGTATCGTGCGGATCTGATGGTTAGCGACCAGTCGACTGGTGGTTAGTCGCTTCCAAAACAAAAACAAAGATACTGGGGAGTCAGGTGTTCCACAATGGTAGGCCCAAATTGTCTGCGGAGGAGGCAGCCGTGTGCGAGTTCGCTAAGCATCCAGCGCGCAGGTCGCCAAATAAGAGCTCCCTGGTCTGGGACCGGATCCTATTCCCCGCTTATCGAGGGCATAGCGATCGACGCATATCCCAAATTCGCTAACGATATTGGAAGGGGGACCCATTTTGGAGTTTTTTCGACCTGTTTTGCGAAGGTTCTAAAAACTCCCTGAACTGTTTTTTCTTTGTTTTTCTCTTTCATTTTTTCTTTATTATGTTATTCCTTTTATTTTCTGATTTTTTCTTGTCCACTTTTCCAAATTAGCAAGTATTTTGAAACCATGATCTGTTTTCAAATTTTGAACATGTTTTGAATTAGAAAACATTTTTTTGGGAAATCATGAACATTTTTTTATCTCCATTAGCCTTTTATAAATTTTTCAAACGTTATTTAAAAATTACTAAAATTTATTGAATACATGAACATTGTTTTTTCAAAATCAGGAACATTTGTGAATCCATGAACAATTTATGATTTCCTGGACATATTCTCAAAGTTTAGAACAGTTTTTGAATTCACGATTAGTTTTCGAAGTCACGAACATTTTTTGATTACGCAAGCATTGTTTTCAAAATTATGAATTTTTTTTTGAATACATGAACTTTTTTTCACAATCAGGAACATTAATTTGAACTTGTGAACATTTTATGATTTCCTAAACAGTATTTTAAAATTGTGAACATTTTTTAATGCACAACCATTTTTTTTGAAAATAACAGACATTTTTTGATTTCATGAACATTGTTTTGAATACACTTTTTTTCTTAAATGACTGACAATTTGAATCTGTGAACAGTTTTTGATCCCCTGAAAATGTTTTTTCAAAATCTTGAACTTTTTTAAGTCATGAACCCTTTTTGTAAATTTTAACATTTTTTCCAATTACTGTACATTTTAAAATTTCGGATCTTTTTTTGAAATACCACATTTTATTTTATGTTTTTAAAATCCAAAAGAAAAATAAACTAAAGAAAAAAGGGTTTTGGGAACTCTTTTTGGAGGGGGGGGGTGGGGGGGGGGGCTTGTCCGTTCTATTCAGCGTGTAGTTCAGGGAATAGGATCTCGTGGTTTTCGGAACCTTCTTTTTGAACCGGTTTTTCCTGTTGTTTTCCTTATAGTTTATTCCGGCTTTCGTTTTCATGTTGTTTTGTTTTTTAATTATTTTCGGGTTTTCTTTTTCTTTATTTTATTTTTTATAAATTTTTAGTAATTGTTAGATTTTTTTTTTCGTTTTTGAAAGATGGTCATAATTTAAAAACCTGTGAAGTTAAAAAAAGTTCATGTTTTTATAAAATTGTTCACATTTTTTTGGATTTTTAGAAATGGTTCACAATTTCATTAAATGTTCGAAAAATTGAACAATGTTCTTATATTCCAAATGAAATCCATAATTTGAAAACATATTTAGAATTTCAATAAGAGATCACATTTTTCCAAAATTTGGTCACAATGTCAAAAAATATTCAGAATTACAAAGATGTTCACCTTTTCCAAAAATTGGTCGCAAATTTGTAAACCGCTCGCCATAGCGAAACGTTGCGATACCGCGCACTGCAGTACCTCTTGCCAGAGTAGCACTGTGCGTCCATGTACGTGGTCGTCGGGGTGCGTGCCGCGGCCAGCAACTCCTCTGGCTATGGCAGTGGCGCCTACATACGTTGTGTGCAGTAGCCACCCCGCGACGCGCTCACCCGGATTGAGCACAGGCCTGCGCGCAATGGCGTGCCCGTGAGTGCCATGCAGTGGCGACCTAATCGACGAGATCGTCCAGAGGCACGCATGCACTTGGCATGCTCGCGCGCCCGTAGTGGAGTACCGATCCCGGGTGCCTTGTTCATCTGGCTCGGCGGCTAGATGTGGTGTGCCTTCCAGTTTTGGGTTTCTTCCTGGCTCGATAGACTTGGACACTTGTGCAGAAGCGGACAACGGAGGGCGTTCGATGCACACGAGACAAGGTCCCAAAATTAGGAGCAGAGTGCAGTCGAACCAGACAGGAGGGCGTCAAAGTTCATGGTGCTCCATGAACGACATGGCGGATCTCATCGGCGGGGAGGCCTTTGGAGGCGGAGATCCAACATGGATGCGCTCGGCTTGGCCGCCGTCGGCCTCCCTAGTTCGTGCGCTGCTGGATCTAGTCCCGTTCAGTTTGCACCAAAAGGCTAGTTGCAAACCCCATTCCTGAAACAAAAGCACCAGTTGCAGAAACCCGGAGATGAAAGGGGCCGCTCTCCATCGTCTGTCCGATGCATCGTTAGTCAGACGATGGAAAGCACCAGTTGCAGAAACCCGAAGACGAAAGGGAAACGTTTACCTTCAGCCGACCGATCCTGTGTTTTTCGCACAGGATCGGTCGGCTGAAGGTAAACGTTTCCCTTAATGAAAGATGATCATAATTTTAGTACCTATCATTTTTTAAAAAGTTCATGTTATTATAAAATTGCTCACATTTTTTGGGATTTTAGAAACTTTTTAAAGTTCCAATAATTTTACAAAGAAAAAAAAAATATTATTATTGTTCCAAAAGAAATCCATTATTTAAAAAATTGGAATTTCAATAAAAGTTCAATATTTTACAAAATCTGGTTGCAATGTCAAAAAATATTCAGAATTAAAAAAATGTTAACCTTTTCCAAATTCGGTCGCAAAGTTTGTAAGCCGCTCGCCAAAGCGAAACGCTGCAATACCGCCTGCAGTATGCCTTGCCACAGTAGCACTGTGCGTCCATGTACGTGGTCGCCGGGGTGCGCGCCGCGGACAGCAGCTCCTCTGGCTCCGTGGCGGTGGCGCCTTCGTACGTTGTGTGTAGTAGCCACCCCGCGGCGTGCTCACCCGGATCGAGCACGGGCCTGTGCGCCATGGCGTGCCCGTGAGTGCCGTGCGGTGGCGACCTAATCGACGAGAGCGTCCAACAGAGGCACGCATGCGCTCGGCATGCTGGCGCGCCCGTAGTGGAGCACCGATCCCGGGTGCCTTGTTCATCTGGCTCGACGGCTAGATGTGGTGTGGCTTCCAGTTTTGGGTTTCTTCATGGATCGATGGAGCTGGACACTCGTGCAGAAGCGGACAACGGAGGGCGTTCGATGCGCACGAGACGGAATCCCAAAATTAGGAGCAGAGCACACTCGAACCAGACAAGCGTAAACTGCCATCCAGAGTGGGCCTTTCTCAAGTAGTAGTGGCTGCCAGACAAAAATCGGCCGATTCCTGGCAGGCCTGGGCTCGCGCGTCGTCGCCCTCCCACGCTGGACTGCACGATCCTCGAGCACCGGCCAACGCAGCAGCACGATCCTTGGACGTGAAGCTACGCACTGCAGCGAAGTGCCGCTGCATGTTACGCCAACGGCGATGAGCACCGGCCACTCATCACGGAAAGCGACGCCGAAATCAACGAGGAATTGCATGCAATGCAAGCGCCGGCCGATGGATGGAATCGATCGATCGATCGAGATGGCCGAGGCGTGAAGCAGAAGCGTTCCTGTCCTCCCGTGCACGCCCGCACGCCAGCCCGAGGCGGGACATGCGAGGCGCGTGGCTTCTTAAATCCGGAAGTGCCGTCGGCGCGCCAGCCTCCGCGTGCCTTGTACTCTAGCTCGATACATCCATCCATCCATCCATCGGGGGCCCGGGCGGCACTGCCGTCTCTTCTGTTGAGTGCGGCGAGGGTGTTTTGTTTTGGATTTGGATCCGTTCGCCCGGGTTGCTGCCGGCGAGGGAGGGAAGGGGGAGTTTTTATCATTTTATGTCGTTGTGATGCGTCTTGTTCCATTCGCACGTCAGGCCGCGTGGGTGCGTGCATCACTGGAGTGGAGCCCTTGGCCCGTCCGTGTACTCCGTATTCAGCAACAGCCAACTTGCAGCGCGATCTTGCTGGCATGCGGAGTACTCCCTCTAATATAAGAGCGTTTAGACAACTAAAATAGTGATCTAAACGCTCTTATATTAGTTTACGGAGGAAGTATTTTTTTTCTATAGCAAACAGCGCCGTCTCATCTTTCAACGGCCGAGACCACAGTGTCCGCGCCGGCTTGCCGCCATGTATTGCAACAGCAATCCAACTACAGCGCTTCAATTAACATCACGGGGAAATGCACGCAACACTGCTGCAGGTTTGACTATATTGTACTAAATCACAGTCTGGCCTCACAGGGTCTGCCAATAACCATTCATCAAAATACTTACAGGTGAATACTCACACAAGTACCATGCCTATGTACCGCTAGTACTTTGTTACCATATCCTACTGCTAGTGGTAGTAGTACCTTCTAACTATAGTAGTAGTACTTTGTCAAAAGTAAATCACCATCCGAGACATAAATAAATCACCGGGTACGCATAGCTGCCCCCTTAAACAACATGTCGTATCGTGCTGATACGCCCTCCAAACAGACGAGCAGCAAAAGAAGAATCACCCCCTATGCCCATCCCGCTCTAGGTTTTCTTCCCGGTCACCGCACGCAACAGGCAGGGGGTCCTGCAGACAGAGGGTCCTCGAGTGAAAGGCAGCAGTGTTAATTAACTGGTTGCCTCGCTAGATCGTACTAGCTGTTCGTGGATCTCTCTCTGCTGGGTCTCGCGGTACAGCTAGATGGACATCTCGGTCCCCTCCCCCAGGCTTGCGGTCTTTGAGAAGAAGAAAAATGGCCACCGTTCCCACGGCTGGCGCTGGTCCAACAGCTAGCAACAGCTAAACCCGCGATGAACCCAACTGTCATGCCGCCAAAGCCCAGATCCAGACAGATACCTTGTACAAAGTTGGGTCATCTATTTTGAAACGGAGGGAGTAGGAGCCAGCTTCTCTCTTTGCCTTGTCGGCGCCTACCCCGCTCCTGTTGGAGTGCACATTTGTCTCCACCATACCCATCACCAACCAAGACACTTTTAACTACTATGGCCAAGTTACCATCAGTGGTACCAGTGTACCACGATAGCTCTGTATGTACTAGTAAGTCGTTAAGCTACCCAATCTGATTGATTATTTTCCATTTGCGTCACATGGAAGAAAACACATACGCAGAGCATGTCCATGGACTGGATCTCGGTACGCGCAGTGAGGGCGACCGACGCCCCGCCCGTCGGCGAGCGAGATGTTTTAAGTTCAGTTTTAATGTGCTCGCATAATTGCACGGGAGAATTCGGTTGCCCGCCAGATGGACCAACCTAACATGCGCGGGTGGGGTGGGTGCAACCCATGTCGAAGCGACATTTGCCAGGTAGCTGTCCTGCCCGCGATCTTGCTGGCGCTAGATCTCTCATGCACACGTACTATCAGTTTGATTTACGCGTACTATCAGTTTGATTTGCATGATGCCTTGCCAAACGGCAGCAGCTACTTCGGCAAGGCTTTCAGCGGCCTGCTGGTAGATTTATTGAGACGGACGTGTGGTGGGTGAACCACAGCGGGCGCCACAGCTACGTGCTAACAGAAAAATGGATGAAAAACGTCGCCGTCGCTGGGCGTGTATGCGAGAACTGTTATTAATATGCGGCGGGAAACGTCGGCCGGTGGCGGGCGAGTGCGCGCTGAGGCAAACGTCAGGCTGTTCCGTTGGACTTAAGCTAAAAACGGTCTTGAGAGGATCAGATCAAGAGCGCGAGCTAAAACACTCTAGCCTATGCCTGCTCCAACTACAAGATTTTTATCTGCCTTTCTGGTTGTGGCAAAGCTCACACCATGGTTTTTATTATCAGCCTTTCAAGAGCGCAAGGATCGGAAGGCCGCTCCAGTCCAGTCATGTGACATAAGCGGAGAACAGGTGATATGATGGAAGCCCACTTGGCAATTTGCCCATCAGTCGGCCGTGAATCCATAATAGTATGTCCGTGTTACTGTTGCGTACTCGGGAGCGTTTCACTGCATCCGCCCGCACACGATCGATGCACGAAAAGGAGCGGTGCATATAAAAATGGAGCGATACATTGCACCGGATTGGAGTGCCGAACAGGAATAGCAGTTCCCCGAATGCCCTCGTGATATTGCGTAGTAGATGCAACGAGATGGATAACCTTGATTGCACCCTCAGCGTGTCATTCTGGTCAACTGGAAAAAAATGTCATCTGGGTCGGAAAATATGCGCAGGTCGCAAAAATACTACATTCGTTCTGGTTTATTGGTCCCCTCTGTATTTCGTCAAATTTTGACCAAAAATTTAACTAATAAAATGTTAATGCATGTCACGAAAAATTATATCATTGAATTCGTATTTGAACATAGTTTTTGATGATATTATTTTTTATGACATGCATTAATATTTTGTTAGTTAAATTTATAGTCAAAATTTAACACAAAATACGAAGGGGACCAATAAATTAGGACGGAGGTAGAGAGTCAAAATAATATTAATGTGTTAAGCTGACACTAGTAAATAAACTTGGGCACAACAGCAATAACAACAACGACAACAACAACTGACAAAGCATCGAAAATGCACGCACAAGTAGCCTATACACACCATGACATAAAAAAAGTAAGGAAAGGCCAAGAAGTATGGTCTTAAAAACTGACACCTATAGTGATTCTCTCGGGGCCGCCGCCCCGACGCAAAGTCAGACCGCCCGCTCTGAAACGCGTTGACCGGACCGGCAAGCCTGCCACCCAAGTGGCCCTAGATTGCCACCCAAGCGAAGGCCGAGCCGCCGCCCCGCCCCATGGAGCCGCCCCGCGCATCACTTTCCGAGGTCGCCGCCTCGGCGCACATCAGCCGCCCGGGGCCCCTACCCCGGCATCCACCAAACCCGACATAGGAGAAAACCAGACGCACCAAGCACAAGCTAACTCTCCCAAGCAACGCCCTCAAGAGGGAAACGATGAATACGCCGCCGTCGCCCGCTCTGGAAAATCTTGAGCTTAGGTTTTCACCCGGAGAGCCCGAGCCCCACGTAGAAGAAGATGAGTTCCACAACGACGCCTCCAAGGAGGGAAACGACGCCCGAAAGCGCCGCCGTCGACGGCACCGACAAAGTCAGGTCAAGGCTTTCGCCCGGAACACACACATCTCTATGGAGGCTTGCAGATCTGTGGCAACGATGATGGTGGGAGCGACGTCAGCGACGCGGCAATGGTTGCGATAGTCGGCTCTTCTCCGGTGTGTCCACGGTATTGCCGCGGTTTGTTTGTTGCTGTGGATTCGAAGCTACGGCGGCGGGGCCCTGTGGTGTACGATGACTGGCTGCAGGTAGCCCTTTCGGCGATCTTTCGTGGCGCTAGCCGTGCCTGGTTTCGTTCTTCTGAGTTCTCCTTCAGAATCGGAGTTGCGTTGTCTGTCCGCAGGTCGACATGTCGTTGATAAGGATGGGCTTTGCCCTATGTGTTTCAGTCTATGGGAGTGGGCTTGGCCCTTGTTGTTCCGGTTTTTGCCCGGTTTTCCGTAATTAACTAGGCAATTCTCTTCGCTTAATTAATAGATGAGGCAACCTTTGTCTCCGTTTCAAAAAAAAAGACACCTAGTTGTCCATAAGATCTTGATTGCCAAGTGGCCAACCCAAGTTGTACTCCTTTCGTTACTTTTTACTCTGCATGAGACTTGTCTTAAGTGGACACAGACGCATATCCTTAAACCAGCTATTCGTCCTACTCCCTCCATTCCAAAATATAGTGCGCCCGCGCTTCCCGAGGTCTAACTTTGGCCATAAATTTAATCAACGAGACCGACTGCGGCGGGAGAAAAAATTGTATAATTGAAAACTTCTTTCGAATACGAATTCACTGATATAACTTTTGCTCCCGCCGCAATCGGTCTTGGTAGTTAAATTTACGGTCAAAGTTGAAGCACGAGGATAGAGGAAGCACTACATTGTGGAATGGAGGGAGTATATTGAAAGTGTGAAGATATGAAGCTTCGAAACGACACATCTATGGTTGACGTCTGAACCACCAACCAGAGTCGACTCATAGTTTTTCACCCAAAAAAAGGTGCCCAAAATGGAAATCAACGCAAAAAACTCAAGTTGATGCCTCAAAGAAGATTTCCAATGCCACTCCTTCCGACTTTGTTTTCCTACTGCACCAACTAGTCGATCTCCATCTAGGAGCTTGCTGCCTCTAATTGGGACCTTGGGTTGCGCTATTCTTTGTAAGCTAAATAGTTAGCTGATTGGCAGGCCCCCGTCCTTCTTCCACTACTGCAGGATGCTGCTAACGTGACACTATGATCAGAGACCCTTTGACGAAACTGTGTGCGATGCATTAATTGCAAACAGTGATGTAAAATAACCGTCAAAAAGTTGAAAACGTTTGCGATGAAGGATACATCAAACATGGTCCAGATTTTAGTTCCTTGTGCGATGCCGGGCATACGGTTCAGTTCAATTAACTGTTTGCGATGCGGCAAAACAAACGGGCATGCAGATGAAGACATGTGCGATATACGGCATACAGTTCACTCGGATAAACTGTTTGTGATGAGGCGGAACAACAGAAACAGACAGCCAGATGAAGGTGTGTGCGATATACGGCATACAGTTGTTGGGGAACGTAGCATGCAATTTCAAAAAAATTCCTACGATCACGCAAAATCTATCTAGGAGATGCATAGCAGTGAGAGTGGAAGAGTGTGTCCACGTACCCTCGTAGACCGAAAGCGGAAGCGTTATGTTAACGCGGTTGATGTAGTTGAACGTCTTCACGATCCAACCGATTTAGTACCGAACGTATGGCACCTCCGAGTTCAACACACGTTCAGCTCGATGACGTCCCTCGAACTCCTGATCCAGAAGAGGGTGGAGGGAGAGTTTCGGCAGCACGACGGCATGGTGACGGTGATGGTGATGTGATCCGCGCAGGGCTTCACCTAAGCACTACGATGCTATGACTGGAGGAGTAAACTATGGAGGGGGCACCGCACACGGCTAAGAGAATAACTGATGTGCTTTGGGGTGCCCCCTGCCCCCGTATATAAAGGAGGAGGGGAGGAGGCCGGCCACCAGGGGCCCGCCAAGGAGAGGGGAGTCCTACTAGGACTTCAGTCCTAGTAGGATTCGGCCCCCCTTTTTTTCCTTCTTTCGGAGGGGGAAAGGGGGAAAAGAGAGGGAGTAGGAGAAGGAAAGGGGGGCGCCACCCCCTTCCCTAATCCAATTCGGCCTCCTTCCTTGTGGGGGGCGTGCCAGCCCCTTGTGGGCTGGTTAGCCTCCCTCCTATGGCCCATATCTTTCCCCGGAGGGTTCCGGTAACCCCTCCGGTACTCCGGTATGTACCCGATACACTCCGGAACCCTTCCGGTGTCCGAATACTACCTTACAATATATCAAGCTTTATCTCTCGAACATTTCGAGACTCCTCGTCATGTCCGTGATCTTATCCGGGACTCTGAACAACCTTCGGTCACCAAAACACATAACTCATAATACAAATCGTCATCGAACGTTAAGCGTGCGGACCCTACGGGTTCGAGAACTATGTAGACATGACCGAGACACCTCTCCGGTCAATAACCAATAGCGGAACCTGGATGCTCGTATTGGCTCCTATATATTCTACGAGGATCTTTATCGGTCGAACCGTTATGACAACATACGTTATTCCCTTTGCCATCGGTATGTTACTTTCCCGAGATTTGACCGTCGGTATCCTCATACCTAGTTTAATCTCCTTACCGGCAAGTCTCTTTACTTGTTCCGTAATGCATCATCCCGTAACTAACTCATTAGTCACATTGCTTGCAATGCTTATTATAATGTGCATTACCAAGAGGGCCTAGAGATACCTCTCCGATACTTGGAGTGACAAATCCTAATCTCGATCTGTGCCAACCCAAAAAAACACCTTCGGAGATACATGTAGAGCATCTTTATAATCAGCCAGTTACATTGTGACTTTGATAGCACACAAGGTATTCCTTCGGTATCCGGGAGTTGCATAATCTCATAGTCAAAGGAATATGTATAAGTCATGAAGAAAGCAATAGCAATAAAACTTAATGATCATTATGCTAAGCTAAAGGATGGTTCTTGTCCATCACATCATTCTCCTAATGATGTGATCCCGTTCATCAAATGAAAACACATGTCTATGGTTAGGAAACTTAACCATCTTTGATTAACGAGCTAGTCTAGTAGAGGCTTACTAGGGACACTATGTTTTGTCTATGTATCCACACATGTATCAAGTTTCCGGTTAATACAATTCTAGCGTGAATAATAGATATTTATCATGATATAAGGAAATATAAATAACAACTTTATTATTGCCTCTAGGGCATATTTTCTTCAGTCTCCCACTTGCACTAGAGTCAATAATCTAGTTCACATCGCCATGTGATTTAACACCAATAGTTCACATCTTTATGTGATTAACACCCAAAGGGTTTACTAGAGTCAATAATTTAGTACACATCGCTATGTGATTACCACCCAAAGAGTACTAAGGTGTGATCATGTTTTGCTTGTGAGAGAAGTTTAGTCAACGGGTCTGCCACATTCAGATCCGTATGTATTTTGCAAATTTCTATGTCTACAATGCTCTGCATGGAGCTACTCTAGCTAATTGCTCCTACTCTCAATATGTATCCAGACTTAGACTCAGGGTCATCCGGATCAGTGTAAAAGCTTGCATCGACGTAACTCTTTACGACGAACTCTTTATTACCTCCATAACCGAGAAATATTTCCTTAGTCCTCTTAGGTAACTAAGGATAAATTTGATCGATGTCCAGTGATCCACTCTTGGATCACTATCGTACCCCCTTGCCAAACTCTGGTATACAGCATGGCATACTTTTATAGAACCTATGGTTGAGGCATAGGGAATGACTTTCATTCTCTCTCTATCTTCTGCCGTGGTCGTGCTTTGAGTCTTACTCAACTTCACACCATGCAATATAGGCAAGAACTCCTTCTTTGACTGATCCATTTTGAACTCCTTCAAAATCTTATCAAGGTATGTACTCATCGAAATTCTTATCAAGCGTCTTGGTCTATCTCTATAGATCTTGATGCCCAATATGTAAGCAGCTTCACCGAGGTCTTTCTTTGAAAAACTCCTTTCAAACACTCCTTTATGCTTTCAAGAAAATTCTACATCATTTCCGATCAACAATATGTCATTCACATATACTTATCAGAAAGGCTGTAGTGCTCCCACTCACTTTCTTGTAAATACAGGCTTCACCGCAAGTCTATATAAAACTATATGCTTTGATCAATTCATCAAAGCGTATATTCCAACTCCGAGATGGTTGCACCAGTCCATTGATGGATCGCTGGAACTTGTACACTTTGTTAGCACCTTTAGGATCAACAAAACCTTCTGGTTTCATCATATACAACTCTTCTTTAAGAAATCCATTAAGGAATGCAGTTTTGACATCAATTTGCCAGATTTCATAACATGCGGCAATTGCTAACATAATTTGGACAGACTTAAGCATCGCTACGAGTGAGAAAATCTCATCATAGTCAACACCTTGAACTTGTCGAAAACCTTTTGCGGCAAGTTGAGCTTTGTAGATAGTAACACTACCATCAGCGTCCGTCTTCCTCTTGAAGATCCATTTATTCTCAATGGCTTGCCGATCATTGGGAAAGTCCACCAAAGTCCATACTTTGTTCTCATACATGGATCATATCTTAGATTTCATGGCCTCAAGCCATTTTGCGGAATCTGGGCTCATCATCGCTTCCTCATAGTTCGTAGGTTCGTCATGGTCTAGTAACATGACTTCCACAACAGGATTACCGTACCACTCTGGTGCCGAACATGCTCTGGTTGACCTACGAGGTTCGGTAATAACTTGATCTAAAGTTTCATGATCATTATCATTAGCTTCCCCACTAATTGGTGTAGGCATCACATGAACTGATTTCTGTGATGAAATACTTTCCAATTCAAGAGAAGGTACAATTACCTCATCAAGTTCTACTTTCCTCCCACTCATTTCTTTCGAGAGAAACTCCTTCTCTGGAAAGAATCCATTCTTAGCAAAAATATCTTGCCTTCGGATCTGTGATAGAAGGTGTACCCAACAGTCTCTTTTGGGTATCCTATGAAGACGCACTTCTTCGATTTGGGTCCGAGCTTATAAGGCTGAAGCTTTTTCACATAAGCATCACAACCCCAAACTTTAAGAAACGACAGCTTAGGTTTCTTGCCAAACCATAGTTAATACGATGTCATCTCAGCGGATTTAGACGGTGCCATATTTAAAGTGAATGCAGTTGTCTCTAATGCATAACCCCAAAACGATAGTGGTAAATCGGTAAGAGACATCATAGATCGCACCATATCTAATAAAGTACGGTTACGACGTTCGGACACACCATTACGCTGTGGTGTTCCAGGTGGCGTGAGTTGTGAAGCTATTCCACATTGTTCTAAATGAAGGCCAAACTTGTAACTAAAATATTTGCCTCCGCGATCAGATCGTAGGAACTTTATTTTCTTGTTACGATGATTCTCCACTTCACTCTGAAATTCTTTAAACTTTTCAAATGTTTCAGACTTGTGTTTCATTAAGTAGATATACCCATATCTGCTCAAATTATCTGTGAAGGTTAGAAAATAACGATACCCATCGCGAGCCTCAACACTCATTGGACCGCATACATCGATATGTATTATTTCCAATAAGTCAGTAGCTCGCTCCATTGTTCCGGAGAACGGAGTTTTAGTCATCTTGCCCATGAGGCATGGTTCGCAAGCATCAAATGATTCATAATCAAGTGATTCCAAAAGTCCATCTACATGGAGTGTCTTCATGCGCTTTACACCAATATGACCTAAACGACAGTGCCACAAGTATGTTGCACTATCATTATCAATTTTGCATCTTTTGGCATCAATATTATGAATATGTGTATCAATACGATCGAGATTCAATAAACCATTCACATTGGGTGTATGACCATAAAAGGTTTTATTCATGTAAACAGAATAACAATTATTCTCTAACTTAAATGAATAACCGTATTGCAATAAACATGATCTAATCATATTCATGCTTAACGCAAACACCAAATAACATTTATCTAGGTTCAACACAAATCCCGAAGGTAGAGGGAGTGTGCGATGGTGATCATATCAACGTTGGAACCACTTCCAACACACATCGTCACCTCGCTTTTAACTAGTCTTTGTTCATTTTGCAACTCCTGTTTCAAGTTACTAATCTTAGCAACTGAACTGGTACCAAATACCCTGGGGTTACTATGAATACTAGTAAAGTACACATCAATAACATGTATAAGTACTCAGTTTCAGGCTTAGGTCTAGCTTTGGGCTTCTTCACGGGAGTGGCAACTTGCTTGTCATTCTTCTTGAAGTTCCCTTTCTTTTCCTTTGCCCTTTTTCTTGAAACTAGTGGTCTTGTTAACCATCAATACTTGATGCTCTTTCTTGATTTCTACCTTCGCCGATTTTATCATCGCGAAGTGCTCGGGAATCGTTTTCGTCATCCCTTGCATATTATAGTTCGTCACGAAGTTCCAGTAACTTGGTGATAGTGACTAGAGAACTCTGTCAATCACTATCTTATCTGGAAGATTAACTCCCATTTGATTCAAGTGATTTTAGTACTCAGACATTCTGAGCACATGCTCACTGGTTGAGCTATTCTCCTCCATCTTGTAGGCAAAGTATTTATCAGTGGTCTCATACCTCTCGACTCGGGCATGAGTCTGAAATACCAATTTCAGCTCTTGGAACATCTTATATGCTCCATGGCGTTCAAAATGTTTTTGAAGTCCCGGTTCTAAGCCGTGAAGCATGGCGCAATAAACTATCAAGTAGTCATCATACCGAGCTTGCCAAACGTTCATAACGTCTGCACCCGCTCCTACAACAGGTCCGTCACCTAGCGGTGCATCAAGGACATAATTCTTCTGTGCAGCAATGAGGATAATCCTCAGATCACGGACCCAGTTCGCATCATTGCTACTATCGTCTTTCAACTTATTTTTCTCTAGGAACATATCAAAAATAAATGGGGAGCTACATCGCAAGCTATTGATCTACAACATAGATATGAAAATGCTATCATGACTAAGTTCATGATAAATTAAAGTTCAATTAATCATATTACTTAGGAACTCCCACTTAGATAGACATCCGTCGAGTCATCTAAATGATCACGTGATCCAAATCAACTAAACCATGTCCGATCACCAAGTGAGATGGAGTAGTTTTCAATGGTGAACATCTCTATGTTGATCATATCTACTATATGATTCACGTTCGACCTTTCGGTCTTAGTGTTCCGAGGCCATATCTGCATATGCTAGGCTCGTCAAGTTTAACTCGAGTATTCCGCATGTGCAAAACTATCTTGCACCCGTTGTATGTGAACGTAGAGCCTATCACACCCGATCATCACGTGGTGTCTCAGCATGAAGAACTTTCGCAACGGTGCATACTGAGGGAGAACACTTATACCTTGAAATTTTAGTGAGGGATCATCTTATAATGCTACCGCCGTACTAAGCAAAATAAGATGCATAAAAAGATAAACATCACAAGCAATCAAAATATGTGACATGATATGGCCATCATCATCTTGTGCATTTGATCTCCATCTCCAAAGCACCGTCATGATCTCCATCGTAGCGTTGTTGTCATCTCGCCAACTATTGCTTCTACAACTATCGCAAACGCATAGTGATAAAGTAAAGCAATCACATGGCGTGTGCATCTCATACAATAAAGCGACAACCATAAGGCTCCTGCCAGTTGCCGATAAATTTTACAAAACATGATCATCTCATACATCAACATATATCACATCATGTCTTGACCATATCACATCACAACATGCCCTGCAAAAACAAGTTAGACGTCCTCTACTTTGTTGTTGCAAGTTTTACGTGGCTGCTACGGGCTTCTAGTAAGAACCGTTCTTACCTACGCATCAAAACCACAACGATTTTTCGTCAAGTGTGCTGTTTTAACCTTCAACAAGGACTGGCTGTAGTCAAATTCGATTCAAGTAAAGTTGGAGAAACAGACACCCGCCAACCACCTTTATGCAAAACAAGTTGCATGTCTGTCGGTGGAACCGGTCTCATGAACGTGGTCATGTAAGGTTGGTCTGGGCCGCTTCATCCAACAATACCGCCAAATCAAGATAAGACGTTGGTGGTAAGCAATATGACTACTATCTCCCACAACTCTTTGTGTTCTACTCGTGCATATCATCTACGCATATACCTGGCTCGGATGCCACTGTTGGGGAACGTAGCATGCAATTTCAAAAAATTTCCTACAATCACGCAAGATCTATTTAGGAGATGCATAGCACCGAGAGGGGGAGAGTGTGTCGACATACCCTCGTAGACCGAAAGTGGAAGCGTTATGTTAACGCGGTTGATGTAGTCGAACGTCTTCACGATCCAACCGATCTAGTACCGAACGTACGACACCTCCGAGTTCAGCACACGTTCAGCTCGATGACGTCCCTCGAACTCTTGATCCAGCAGAGGGTCGAGGGAGAGTTTCGTCAGCACGACGGCGTGGTGACGGTGACGGTGATGTGATCCGCGCAGGGCTTTGCCTAAGCACTATGACGCTATGACCAGAGGAGTAAACTGTGGAGGGGGGCACCGCACACAGCTAAGAGAATAACTGTTGTGCTTTGGGGTGCCCCTACCCCCGTATATAAAGGAGGAGGGGAGGACTGAGAGAGTTCTGGATTAAGGGGTCCTCGGGCGTCTGACCTATGAGACGTGGGCCGGACTGATGGGCCATGGAGATACAAGATAGAAAACTTCCTCCCGTGTTCGGATGGGACTCTCCTTTGCGTGGATGGCAAGCTTGGCGTTCGGAAGATTCCTTCCTCTGTAAACCGACTCTGTACAACCCTAGGCCCCTCCGGTGTCTATATAAACCAGAGGGTTTAGTCCGTAGAGATGATCATAATCATACATGCTAGACTTCTAGGGTTTAGCCATTACGATCTCGTGGTAGATCAACTCTTGTAATCCTCATATCCATCAAGATCAATCAAGCAGGAAGTAGGGTATTACCTCCATCAAGAGGGCCCGAACCTGGGTAAACATCGTGTCCCCCGTCTCCTGTTACCATCAACCTTAGACGCACAGTCGGGACCCCCCTACCCGAGATCCGCCGGTTTTGACACCGACATTGGCGCTTTCATTAAGAGTTCCGCTGTGTCGTCGTCGGAAGGTTCGATGGCTCTATCCATCATCTACAACAATACTGCCCTGAGGGAGGTCTTTCTCCCTGGTCAGATCTTTGTGTTCGGCGGCTTCGCACTACAGGCCAACTCGCTTGGCCATCTAGAGCAGACCGACAGCTATGCCCCAGGTCACCAGATTAGTTTTGGAAATCTGGACTATGTCGCTGATATCTGAGGAGACTTGATCTTCCAAGGGTTCACGACCCCAACCTCCGCTCTGGCCCTAGATCTGGAGCGCATTACCAGGTCCGAGGACGGTATTCCTGAGCCCGCCGGACTATCTGCGGCCACTAAGCCCAATACGTGAGAACCGGAGGAAGTAGTGTCGTTGGCAACCATCAGGAAGACGGACTCTTCTCCGGATACTGGCTCCAAACCCTTGGAGTCAGCATCGTGTGAGCTCGGCCAAGAAGTCTCCTTCCCGCCGTACTCCACGGACTCTTTTCTCCCTGGCCAAACCTCGCCTTTAAGCGAGGCTCTGGACTTGATGCGATCCCTCGTCATTACAGAGGAGCAACGTCCGAACTACGCCCAGCCCGGACTAGGGACTGGGAGCAGGGAATTTTACGTCCCACCCACCACCCACTTCATAGCCACTGTCAAGGACTTAACTGACATGCTCGATTACGGCTCTGAAGACATCGACGGTATGGACGACGATGCCAGAGAAGAGCAGGCCCAAAGCCCGCCGTTTACCGGACGCTGGACGGCCACCTCTTCATATGACATGTACATGGTGGATACACCCAAACAGGGTAACGACGATAACGAGAAGAATGCAGTCGATAAATCTCCTGAGATACAACCAAAGTGCTGACGTCAGCGGCGCCGCTCTAAATCACGCCGTGGAAAAGACAGCAATATCGGCATGAGAGACAACAATACTCCGGACGATGCCAAAGACCAAGAAAACCCCGTCGAGCCAACCTCTGAATAGGACGATCGGGAAGATGGGCAAGTTAGCCCTGATGAAGAGGCCATAAACGAAGGCTCGGAGGACAGCAATTATGTTCCACCCTCCGAGGATGAGGTGAGTCTCGGCAACGAAGACTTTATCGTGCCTGAGGCACCTCTCGAGCAGGAGCGCTTTAAGCGCCGGCTAATAGCCAATGCAAGGAGCCTGGAAAAGAAGCAGCAGCAACTTCAAGCTAATCAAGACCTACTCAACGATAGGTGGACTAATGTCCTAGAAGCCAAGGAATACGACCTCGAGTGCCCAACCAAAAGTTACCCGAAGCGTAAACTGCTACCTCAATTTGATGACCTAATCAAGACCTACTCAACGATAGGTGGACTAATGTCCTAGAAGCCAAGGAATACGACCTTGAGTGCCCAACCAAAAGTTACCCGAAGCGTAAACTGCTACCTCAATTTGATGACGAGGCACTGGAGCCCGTACCATCAGCGCGTAACGCGGCTGACTGACCACCACGTGGTCGGGACAAAACGACAACTCAAGCCGAACACCAGCACATACCACCTCGCCGTACAGGTAGAGACATAACAGCTCGGGGGTATACATATGACCTGCGTCAGGACCTGGAAAATAGAGCAGGCCAGACCAGATCGATCTACGGATCGCGGGGGCGTGCCCCGACGCGCGACGACGAATATCTAGCCGGACATGATAAGTATAACCACGTCCGGGCCGAAAACCGCAGACGGACTCCATCCGAGCTACGTCGCGACTTGGCCCGACATAGAGGCACCGCACACCCCCTCTGCTTCACTGATGAAGTAATGGAGCACGAATTCCCAGAAGGGTTTAAACCCATGAATATCGAATCATATGATGGAACAACAGATCCCGCGGTATGGATCGAGGACTTTCTTCTCGATATTCATATGGCCCGCGGTGATGATCTCCATGCCATCAAATACCTCCCGCTAAAACTCAAGGGACTAGCTCGACACTGGTTAAACAGCCTGCCAGAAAACTCTATTGGCAGCTGGGAGGACTTGGAAGACGCCTTCCGTGACAACTTTCAAGGTACATACGTCCGACCTCCAGAAGCCGATGACTTAAGTCACATAGTTCAACAACCCGGAGAGTCAGCCAGGAAATTCTGGACCAGGTTCCCAACCAAAAAGAACCAGATTGTCGACTGTCCGGATGCCGAAGCCTTAGCGGCCTTTAAGCATAGAATCCGCGACGAATGGCTCGCCCGACACCTCGGCCAAGAAAAGCCGAAGTCCATGGCAGCCCTCACGGCACTTATGACCCGCTTTTGCGCGGGCGAAGATAGTTGGCTAGCCCGTAGCAACAACACTGCAAGCGAACCTGGCACCTCTGAAGCCAGAAATAGCAACGGCAAGCCCCGACACAACAGGTACAAGCATCAAAGCAATGGTGACAATACCGATGACACGGCGACGGCGGTCAACGCCGGATTCAGTGGCTCAAAGTCCGCCCAGCGGAAGAAGCCATTTAAAAGAAACAATCTCGGCTCATCCAGCTTAGACCGCATACTCGATCGTCCATGTCAAATCCACGGCACCCCCGATAAACCAGCCAATTATACCCATAGAAGCTGTTGGGTCTTTAAACAGGCTGGCAAGTTAAATATCAAGAACAAGGAGAAGGTGTCGCAAAGTGAGGACGACGACGAGGAGCCTCGTCCGCCGAACATAGGAGGACAGAAGAAGCCCCCCCCCCCCAAGTTAAAATGGTGAGCATGATATACGTTACCCATATCCCCAAGAGGGAGCGCAAACGCGTGCTCAGGGATGTCTATGCGATAGAGCCAGTCACCCCAAAATTCAACCCATGGTCGTCCTGCCCGATCACTTTCGATCGCAGGGACCATCTGACCAGTCTCCGTCATGGCGGTTCAGCCGCACTAGTCCTCGACCCAATCATTGATGGATTCCACCTCACGGGAGTCCTCATGGACGGTGGCAGCAGCCTCAACCTGCTCTATCAGGATACCGTCCGCAAGATGGGCATCGATCCATCAAGGATCAAGCCCAGAAAAACTACCTTTAAAGGAGCAATACCAGGTGTAGAGGCCCGTTGCACGGGTTCAATCACATTGGAAGTCATCTTCGGATCTCCGGACAACTTCCGAAGCGAGGACTTGATCTTCGATATAGTCCCCTTCCATAGTGGCTATCACGCACTGGTCGGACAAACAACATTTGCTCGATTGAATGCGGTGCCACACTATGCTTATCTCAAACTCAAGATGCCCGGACCACGCGGTGTCATAACATTCAATGGAAACACCGAACGCTCCCTCCGTACCGAGGAGCACACCGTGGCCCTGGCAGCGAAAGTACAGAGCGGCTTATCAAGCAGAATTTTAATTCAGCGGCCAAGCTCCCGAACACTGTCAAACGAGTCCGGACTACTCCGCATCTTGGAAGTCCAGCTCGTCAGGAGTTCGACTAGCAATTCGGCCTCCGTCTCAGTCCTGACTAAACGGCGGTGTATGTACCGCGCGTACATAACTACGCACTCAAAATACCATGGGCAAAGACAGAGGCACAACTTGATTGTGGTCCATAATACGACTCGACCTTCCTTGGGCACACTTACTTTCTGTTTTATTTTTATCCTTTTTCTGTTTCTTTTCCACAGGCCCCTCACGACGGCCTGATCATCGACCCTTTCGAAGGATGGATACACCAAGGCGGGAAGCAGCATAGACGTGTGGGGAATCTCTAGTTGGTCTTCTTGACGATCACTCTACCTGTTTTCAGGACCTGCACGCAGCTCCCCCTTGGTCTCGGCATGTTAAATAGCCCTGTTGCCTGTCGCACTATTTGTACAAATACGCTTTGACGTATTAATCAAATTATAATGGAAACAGTTTGCGGCCCAACTTATGTGGCACTAGCTTACTACTTCATTTTATTTCGATATTCTTATCGATTGCACCCGTACACTTTGGTACGCTTTCATTCGCCAGGGGCTTCATTGCGCTCCGCACTACGGCAACAAAGTCCGAACACTTTTTACAGTATAGTTCGGCACCCCGAATTTAGCATTATATGCATCGGCTCTGAATCATGTCTATGGTCAATAGTTGGGTTGCCCGGATCCTGTGCTTACTACCTTACGTTCCGACCTATCGGCTAGGGTAGTAAAGGGAGAACTACTATTGTGTTTCTGGTTTATCCGGATAAACACCTCAGTAGAGAAAGCCGAAAACTGACTGTCGTGATGTGGCGAGAGCTAGTCAGTTGTTCGGAGGTTCAAATCTTTTGCGATTTTTTCCGCATTATGTGATAGATCGGCCTCCACCCGATTAGGTGTCTATAGCACCCTAGTCCGGATTAACATATCCTCACTAGGGGCTGCGCCTACATTTCCACTGTCAAACTCCTATGGCTAAGTGAGGGTGATAAAGCCACATAGTCTGATTGCCTGGTTCGCTGCGCTAAACACCTCCTTCAAGGACCAAACTCTTGAATCAAGAGTGTTTAGGTTTCAACCCGAACACCTCCGTACTACCTACATGGGGGCTGAAGCCGACGACTGGCCAACTCTCAGATTTAATAAAAACGGCCGCACAGGAGGTAAAATTTTAAATAAACAACAAGCATTATATTAAATATCGGCTTTGTTTTATCATACATGACATGATAACATGAATGTATTCATTCAAAGATAATGTCTTTTGTGCACTGACCCTCTACAATGTGGGATCCCTCCAGGACATCATCAAAATACCGCTCGGGCGTGCGGTGCTCCTTGCCCACGGGCGGTCCCTCGGTCGCGAGCTTGACGACGTCCATCTTTGCCCACTGCACCTTGACACGGGCGAAGGCCATCCGCGCACCTTCGATGAAGACCGACCGCTTAATGGCATCAAGCCGAGGGCTGGCATCGACAAGCCGCTTCATGAGCCCGAGGTAGCTGCTGGGTATGGCTTCGGCTGGCCATAAACGGATTATCAAATCCTTCATGGCCAATTAGGCCACCCTATGCAATTCGGTCAGTTGTTTCAGCTGATCGCTAAAGGGCATCGGATGCTCTGGTGCAAGGTATTGCGACCAGAACAGCTTCTCCGTTGAGCTCCCCTCTTCGGCTCGGAAGAACTCCGCAGCATCAGCAACACTGCGCGGCAGATCCGCAAACGCTCCTGGAGAACTCCAAATCCGGGTCAGTAAGAGGTACCTTTTCTTCACAAATTTGCTCTGCATAATAAAGGCCTTACCCGCCGCGATTTTCCTGGCCTCCTGGATTTCCTGGAGGGCGCCCTGGGCTTCAACCCGGGCCTCTTGTGCGCTTTGGCGGGCCTTAGCAAGTTCGGACTCTTGGTCCACAAACTTGCACCCCAAGGACTCGCATTTCTTTACGGCGTCCTGGAGCTCCTGCTGGACCTCCCCGACCCTTGCCTCGTGTTTTTCACGGGCGGCTTGTTCCTTCGCCGCTCTCTTTTGGGCCTCGGCCAGCGCGTTCTTGAGGGACTCCACCTCGGTCGCAGCTCCTACAAAATATCATGATAACATGATCAACACAAGCAATTCATATCTTTCTAGATCTGAATAGGTCATTGCATACCTTGCTTGTCCTCTAGTTATTTTTTCACACGGCCGAGCTCTTCCTCGGCCTGCTCCAGACTCTGCTTCAGTTTGGAGACTTCGGCAGAATGGGAGGTCGCAGCTAGCATCGACGCCTGCTTATTCACATAGACATATATGGTTAGTCTCCTACAAAAATTATTTGATCCTCTGTCTGGCTTTTCTTTTCGAACACCGGACAGAGTCTCAGGGGCTACTGTCTATACTATGACATTCTTCTTGCATAAATTACGTCGCATACCTCAAAGCCTGTTAGAAGGCTGGTGCAGGCTTCGGTCAGTCCGCTCTTAGCAGACTGAACCCTCTCAACCACCGTACCCATGAGGGTACGGTGTTCCTCAACAATGGAAGCACTTTGTAGTGCTTCCAGTAAAGTATCCGGTGCCTCTGGATGGACAGAGGTCACTGGCGGAACAGGTGCACCTCCCTCTTTCGAAGGAAGCTGCTTGCCTAATTCCAGAGCCGTATGGGCCTCCGGAATAGTATTCGGTTGGGGGCCGAATTGGATATGGCCCCCATCGCCAGTCTTCGGGGGGAATTGCGGGGATTTGCTCCCCCATGTGTCCGGCGGCCAAGGTATCACCCTCTGGCGCCACCCTGACGGCCTCCTATGCCTCTCCCTGGCCTGGGGAGGTCCTTCGGGACAACACCTCAGCGTCGTCCATGTCCTTGGGAGAGGAGGCCGCAGGAAGCGACCCGCTATCCATCACATTTGGATCCAGCGAATTCCCCGAAGATGAGGATCACTAGGGGCGGGCGTGGGACGGACTGCAGCGCATGATTCGACATATTACAACCACGAAGTAAAGAAGTTGGATATATATGTGTACAAGTGCCTTTGAGTACTTATGATTCGGCCAGGGGCTTCTCCCTGGGGCGCCACTCGGAGCTGCTATCGGTGTCCAACGCGGAGTTGTCCGCGAGGGAGATCTTCCCCTTCTTGGCCGCCTCTGCCTCTAGATTCGTGGAGGCCGTCCTTTTCTTCCTTCCCCCCTCGGGGGGAGAGTTGCTTTCCTCCTCCTCCTCCTTGTTGTCCTCGGCGGCGGGGGAGGAGTGGGTTTTGGCGTCTTCGGACGTCACGTCCGAAGTGCCTTTACGGCGGAAGCCACTTCTGGTCTCCTTGGCCTTCTTCTCCGGCGCCTGATAGGGCGCCGAAACCAGCATCTTCGTCAGAAGTGGGATTGCTGGGTTTTTGGGCAGCGGAGCCGGACACTGGATCCGCTCCGCCTTCGTCGTCCAGCCCTGAAAAGACAGATAGGAAAGCTTAGACATCTTCCTTGAATGTACAGGTGAAGGATACACCTTGAAATACGAAAAACTTACCGGACTGGCGGGATGGGTCAGGTTGTACCCACGGTCCTCGGTCGTCTTCGGCCACGTCTCATTGGCCTTAAAAAGCACCTTCCAGATGCCTTCGTGTGTAGCGCCGAAGAACTGTTGCAAGGTCTGGTGCTTGGCCGGATCGAACTCCCACAAATTGCAAGTCCGGCTTTGGCAAGGAAGGACCCGGCGAAAAAGCATCACCTGGATCACATTGACAAGCTTGATGTTCTTGTCCACCATGATCTTGATGCGCGTCTGTAGCGCTGTCAGCTCGTCCGACGAGGCCCAGTCCAGGCCCTTCTCTAGCCAGGAGGTGAGCCGCATTGGGGCCCCAGACTTGAATTCGGGAGCCGCGGCCCAAGTGGTGTCGCGGGGCTCTGTGACGTAGAACCACTACTGCTGCCACCCTTTGTCAGTCTCCACGAAGGTGCCTTTGGGCCACGTGACGTTGGAGATCTTGCTCACTATAGCGCCTCCGCACTCTGCGTGTTGACCACCCACCACCTTTGGCTTCACATCGAAGGTCTTTAGCCACAATCCAAAGTGGGGTGGGATGCGGAGGAAGGCCTCGCACACGACAATGAATGCCGAGATGTTGAGGAAGGAGTTTGGGGCCAGATCATGGAAATCTAGCCGATAGTAGAACATGAGTCCGCGGACGAATGGGTGGAGGGGAAATCCCAACCCACGGACGAAGTGGGGAATGAACACCACCCTCTCCTGGGGCTTCGGGGTGGGGACGATCTGCCCCTTGGCCGGAAGCCGGTGGGTGATTTCCTGGGCCAGGTACCCCGCCTCCCGGAGCTTCGTGATGTCCTTCTCCGTGACGGAGGAGGCCATCCACTTGCCCTGTGCTCCAGATACGGACATGGTCGAAGTGCTTTTTGGGGCGGAAAGGATGGAAGCTTGGGCGCTGGAGCTCAAGAATGGGTGGGCAGAGAGAAAGAGGGCATGGGTGAAAGGGAGAATCCTTATCTCTTTATAAAGGCAGCGGATACCAAGGACCTCCCCACTCGCCTTAAAACTCGCCTATTCCCCAAGGGTCGGGGGGACGCCATTGTGGGATTGCCCACGCTCGTATTGATGAGAATCCCGTGATAAGGGGACACGATCTCTGCTTAGACAAGATGTGCCAATGGAAACCGCATCTCGAAACGTGGAGATGGAGGCTAAAAACAGTTCGAAATAATGACCATACAGGGACGTGGCGTCTCACTACAAAAAATGTCAGTAGATGGGACTTGTTGATATTATACTCTTTGCGGATGTATGTGGAGCTTGTTTTGCAGAGCCGGACACGTTTTCTGTGATCGAGGACTACTTTGAAGTATTCGGAGGAGGAACCCGCCTTGCAATGCCGAAGACAATCTACGCGCCAGACACATCGTCATTGAAGCGTGGTTCAGGGGCTACTGAGGGAGTCTTGGATTAAGGGGTCCTCGGGCGTCCGACCTATGAGACGTGGGCCGGACTGATGGGCCATGGAGATACAAGATAGAAGACTTCCTCCCGTGTTCGGATGGGACTCTCCTTTGCGTGGATGGCAAGCTTGGCGTTCGGAAGTTTCCTTCCTCTGTAAACCGACTCTATACAACCCTAGGCCCTCCGGTGTCTATATAAACTGGAGGGTTTAGTCCGTAGAGATGATCATAATCATACAGGCTAGACTTCTAGGGTTTAGCCATTACGATTGGTAGATCAACTCTTGTAATCCTCATATTCATCAAGATCAATCAAGCAGGAAGTAGGGTATTACCTCCATCAAGAGGGCCCGAACCAGAGTAAACATCGTGTCCCCCATCTCCTCTTACCATCAACCTTAGACGCATAGTTCGGGACCCCCTGAGGGAGTCCTGGATTAGGGGGTCCTCGGACAGCCGGACTATATCCTTTGGCCAGACTGTTGGACTATGAAGATACAAGATTGAAGACTTCGTCCCGTGTCCGGATGGGACTCTCCTTGGCGTGGAAGGCAAGCTTGGCGATATGGATATGTAGATCTCCTCCCTTGTAACCGACTCTGTGTAACCCTAGCCCCCTCCGGTGTCTATATAAACCGGAGGGTTTAGTTCGTAGGACGACAACAATCATACCATAGGCTAGCTTCTAGGGTTTAGCCTCTACGATCTCGTGGTAGATCAACTCTTGTAATACTCATATCATCAAGATCAATCAAGCAGGAAGTAGGGTATTACCTCCATCGAGAGGGCCCGAACCTGGGTAAACATTGTGTCCCCCGCCTCCTGTTACCATCCGCCTTAGACGCACAGTTCGGGACCCCCTACCCGAGATCCGCCGGTTTTGACACCGACATTGGTGCTTTCATTGAGAGTTCCACTGTGCCGTCATCATAAGGCTGGATGGCTCGCCTCGTTGTCAAGGACAACATCACCTCTGGGGGAGCCCTGGCTGTAGGCCAAACTCTCCGACTAGGCGGTTTCGTCATGACCGCCTGTTCGGCCGCTGCGCCGACGATGACTTCTCGGGTCATCGAAAACAGCCTCCACGTCAGCTCGGGACTCGCCGAGCAGTTGGATCCAATAGAACTCTCTTCTTTGAACGAGCTCTTGGATCGCATCGCCGCTTTGGGAGTCGCTACAGACTATGATCAGATCGGGCTTAAACCCGACCAAAGGGAGATTAACTCCCCGCCGGTCACCCATCAGATAGCGGTGGTGGAGGAGCAATGCGGCGATTCTTCCTCTATCTTGAGGACAAACTATGTCCGGATTCCCGAGCTCTCTGAGCCGGATACCCGTCTACGGGAGGACATCGCCCAAACCCTGAACCTAGAATCAGGCAGCGGGCCAGACCTATCGGGCAACATCCCGGAGCCCGAACTTCCAAGATCGGAAACTCCTCCGCCCCTGGGTCTCAGATCGGGTCAAGGTTCGGACTTAAATCCACCCACCCACCCAGATATAAACGATCTTTCCCACATTAGACAAGAGCCCCAGGAGACAGTACACCACTATTGGGCCAGATTCCTCCTTGTAATGAACAAGGTCAAGGACTGTCGCGAGGAAGACGCAATTTCATTCTTTTGCAATAATTGCACGGACAAGGGAATCCTCAACGCCATAAGTCGCCGTGACATAGCACACTTCGCTGACTTGGCGGCCATAGTACGGAAGTACTGTGCGATGGAAAGCGCCTGGAAAACCCAAACAAAATTTTGGGATGCTCCGGCTCTGACAAAACCCCCAGTCCGAACTAAAAGGGTGCACTCTCGTAAGTCGCCCGACCCAATTACAAAGAAGCAAAAGCCCACTACAGGGCGTGGAACCGTATTGGAGGGATGGCTTAATGGGCCATGCAAAATTCACAGTACAACGGATACCATACCAACACACAGCCTTAGAGCATGTTGGGTACTCCGGCAGGTGGCCAAGAGCGGTGAGGATCTCCTCATTAAAAATACCGCAGAGCACCATCCCGTGGATAACAACAATACAGTATTGACAGTCTTCGAGACCTTCGCCTCAAATAATAGGCGTAAGCGAGCACTCCGCAGCCTTGCCGAAGTCTGCCACGTGGCAGCAATAAATCCATGGAGCGACACGGCTATCACCTTCAATGCCAGTGACGAACCTAAATTCCGAACAGCCCGAGCACCAGCCGCTTTGGTCCTTAGTCCAATTGTGGACGGCTTTCGGCTTAATAAAGTGCTCATGGACGGCGGCAGCGGATTAAACCTCATCTATGAGGAGACTCTTCAAAAAATGGAAATAGACAGAAACCGCATTGAGCAAAGCAGCACGACCTTCAGAGGAATCATCCCTAGTCGGGAGGCACGATGCGCTGGGAAAATCACACTAGATGTGGTATTCGGCACGCCGGAGAATTATAGGTCCGAAGAAATCACATTCCAAGTGGCCCCGTTCAGTAGCGGATACCACGCCCTTCTAGGGCGGGAGGCATTCACGATCTTCCAAGCCATACCCCATTACGGGTACATGAAGCTCAAAATGCCCGGGCCCAATGGAATCATCACTCTAGCTAGTGATCCGGACATAGCACTCCGCGCCGAAAACAAAACAGCCGCACTGGCCCTCGAGGCATTATCCGAAGCCCTCGCGGCCGAGGAATTAACTGCGCTGCGCTCCACAGTGGACAGGGACGACGTGATACTCGACAAAAGATCCAAGTCCACCTCTTTTAAACGAGCGGATGAAATAGTCAAATTCCAAGTCCACCCAACGGACCCTACAAAAATAGCTTCCATCGGGGCACAGTTAAACCCCGCTGTAGACGCCGCACTACGGGAGTTCCTGCACGAGAATTGGGACATATTCGCCTGGCATCCTTCTGACATGCCAGGAATCCCACGCAGGTTGGCCGAGCATAGCCTTAACATTCTAAAGGGATTCAAGCCGGTCAAGCAGACTCTTCGGCGTTTCTCTGAACCTAAGCGACAAGCCATGGGAGAGGAGCTAGCCAAGTTACTGGAGGCCGGATTCATTAGAGAAATAAAACATCCAGACTGGCTAGCAAACCTGGTGATGGTACCAAAGAAGGATAAATCCTGGCGCCTATGTGTCGATTTCAAGGACCTGAACAAGGCTTGCCCCAAGGATCCCTTCCCCGCATCGATCAAATTATCGACGCTACTGCAGGACACGACTCATTGTGTTTCCTCGACGCATACTCTGGATACCATCAAATTAAGATGGCGGAGTCCGACCAAGCCGCAACGGCATTTATCACCCCATACGGCCCCTTCTGTTTTAACACCATGCCTTTCGGGCTTAAGAACGCCGGTGCAACGTATCAACGCATGATTCAGACATGCCTGGAAAAACAGATCGGCAAAACAGTGGAGGCATACGAAGACGATGTGGACGTTAAAACCAGACACGTCGAATCCTTAATAGACGACTTGAGGCTCACGTTCGACAATCTCCGAACAGACGACATCTAGCTCAATCCGGAAAAATGCGTTTTCGGCGTGCCCGCCGGAAAGCTCCTGGGCTTCATCGTCTCCAGTAGAGGAATTGAAGCAAATCCGGCTAAAATCCGAGCTCTGTCACAGTTGGCTATCCCAACTGACCTCAAGCAAATCCAGAAATTAACTGGATGTGTGGCGGCCTTAAGCCGCTTTATCTCCCGATTAGGAGAAAAGGCACTACCCCTTTATCGCCTTCTTCGGCGCACCGAACACTTCGAGTGGACGGATGCGGCCACGGCCGGATTGGAAGAAATAAAAGCCATATTGGCCACCAACCCAATCTTGGCCGCGGCAAATGTCGGCGAACCAATGCTGTTATATATAGCGGCAACTCACCAAGTTGTAAGCGCAGTGCTCGTCGTCGAACGAGAGACGGACGGACATAAATTCCCACTTCAAAAGTCGGTATACTATGTATCCACTGTCCTCACTCCATGCAAATCACGATACCCACATTATCAAAAGATAGCATACGCGATATTCATGGCATCCCGGAAATTACGACACTACTTTCAAGAGTGTTCAATTACGGTGGCCTCGGAAGTGCCACTCAACGACATAATAAACAACCGCGATGCCACGGGCCGGATTGCCAAATGGGCTATCGAGCTCCTCCCATTCGACATAACATATAGACCACGGCGAGCCATTAAGTCGCAAGTACTGGCCGATTTTGTCGCCGAGTGGACAGAAGCCGAACTCCCTAAAGAATACGGCGCGTACTCCAATTGGATCATGCACTTCGACGGCTCGAAAATGCTGGCTGGTCTGGGGGCTGGCGTCGTCCTGACGTCCCCCACTGGAGATACAGTCCAATACTTACTCCAAATACTATACACAGACTCAAACAACGCAGCCGAATACGAGGCCCAGTTACATGGTCTCCGGATGGCTGTTTCCATGGGCATTCAATGCCTGGAGGTGCGTGGGGACTCGAACCTCGCAATATCCCAAATAAATGGAGACTTTGACGCCAAGGATCCGAAAATGGCGCTTATCGCAACGCCGTCCTCAAAATGTCAGCTCGGTTCGAGGAGCTTGAATTCCACCATGTGGCTCGGGAAAACAATCAGGCGGCGGATATCCTCGCCCGTATCGGCGCTAAGCGCGACCCTATCCCACCTAACATCTTCTTAGAAAGGCTGTTTAAGCCATCCGTGGTATGGGAAGGGGACACCGGTAACAATAGTCCGGACCCGGCCACAACACCAGATACCGAACACTCTGACACAATCGGAGGCTCTGCCACCGAAATAACACCTTCAGCCCACGTGATAATGGTCGTCATCGCCCCGTGGACAGAACCATTCCTGGCCTACCTAACCAGGCAGAAACTACCCGAGGACCAAAATGAGGCACGCTGCATAGTGCGGCGGTCTAAAGCCTACAAGGTCCACGAAGGAGAGCTTTATAAGAAAAGCACTACCGGAGTCCTTCAAAGGTGCATCTCCGAAGAGGAAGGGCGGAAGCTTTTGGCAGAAATCCATGCTGGACTTGGCGGCCACCACGCTGCAGCCCGGGCCCTTGTAAGCAAGGCCTTCCGTACAGGTTTCTATTGGCCGACGGCCCGAGCAGACGCACAGGACCTTGTTCAACGTTGCGTCGGTTGCTAGCTTTTTGCAAACCAAAGCCATATGCCGCCTACCGCTCTCCAAACAATCCCCATTACTTGGCCCTTTGCGGTCTGGCGGCTTGATATGGTCAGACCCCTCAAAGGGGGAAGCCATAAGAAAAAATACTTATTGGTCATGGTGGATAAATTCACCAAATGGATAGAAGCCAAACCAGTCAAAACGGCTGAATCCGGACCAATGATAGACTTCATATCTGGGGTTGTACACCGTTATGGCATCCCCCATAGCATCATCACCGACAACGGCTCGAACTTTACAACCGACGAGGTAAAACTGTGGTGCAGCAACATGGGCATCAAGCTCAATTATGCTTCTGTCTATCACCCGCAAACTAATGGTCAAGTCGAGCGAGCAAATGGTCTTATCATGACCGGCATTAAACCCAGATTAGTGCGGTCCTTAAACGAATCAAAAACGTACTGGGTAGAGGAGCTCGACTCCGTACTATGGGGGCTGCGGACCACGCCGAATTGCACTACCGGATACACACCGTTTTTATGGTGTACGGCGCAGAGGCGGTACTGCCTTGCGACATAATTCATGACTCACCTTGAGTGCGCATGTATGAAGAAAAAGAGGCCGAGCTCGATCGGCAGGATAGGTTGGATGCCCTGGAGGAGGAGCGTGACGTGGCAAAAGCCCGTTCCGCATTCTATCAGCAACAGGCTCGAAGGTATCAAAGCAGAGAAGTACGGGCCAAAACCTATAACATTGGCGAACTCGTTCTACGCCTACCGGAGAAGAAAAAGAACAGGCTCAAGTCCAAATGGGAAGGTCCCTTCATTATTGACCAAGTTCTGACCGGTGGAGCGTACCGTCTGCGGGATGCATCGGACAATCAACTCGAGCCAAATCCATGGAACGCAGCCAGACTCCGAAGGTTCTACGCCTAGTGCCGAACTCTAAGTTCGTCTCCTTACCTCCGTCAATTTTTTTAAATATCCGTTATCTGTCTTTTATCTTTATCTTTATCTTTTTTCCTTTTCTTCAAGGCCTTAAAAGGCTAAATTGTGTCTTGACTACACAATCTTGACGCACTAACCGCGCTCATTATACCTGGGGGCTTCTTATACAGAAGCTTAATATAACTATTTTCCGGGCTCTATGCCCCACACATGTGTTATTCTTCCACATGTACCTTTTTTCGCCATTATATGTATCGATATGACTTAAGTTTTGGCCAAGCTGGGTTGCCTGGCTCTTGTGTTTATGCCCTACATTCCCGTTAATTCGGCTAGGGCATAAGGGAAGCACCTCTGCGATTGTTACTGCCGGGTCAGCCGGATGTGTACCTCAGACTGGGTGAAGCCGAAAGCTAGCGTTCTTAAGGGAATACTCGGTCGGTGAACAAAAGATGACTTTTATTTATTTTAATACATGCCCCCAGATGTTTATAGCCTGCGTCTCTTTTCGCAATTCGGACATGCACATTAGGGCATGCGTACCCAGGGAAAGGAACCCTTAACGGAACTATTCTCCCTGGAAGATGTTTCTTACTACCCATGTAATATAACATAGCTAGTTGGGTATTTGTCTGTTCAAGCACTTATGACCCCTACGCCTGGTTTCCATGCGTACCCCAGTTTTTACATAACTGAGCGGGTATTCGGATACACTCCGGACTATTGGGTCCAGAGGTCGAAGCGAAAAGGTTCGCCATGACAAATGATTTACAATCCGGCTAGGGACAATATATGTCACTTGAAGTACACAGTCACTTAGACTGACTAAAGTCTTCTTCTATACCATCCAACAGGCTGTCTAGCCTACAACCCTGTTGGGAATACTTTGCGGCTAATTCTACTTGGTCATATACCAAACTGACGGGGATCTCCTTCCCGTCAGGCCCCATAGGTCCGACCTCGGCCATGTGGTTAGGGTCAGCCTTGGTATACCGCGTCTTCACCATGGCCCAGGCTTCCCTTGCACCTTGTCGGCAGGCTGATATCTTCCATAATCGGAAGCGCCGCCGCGCTCCCTTGAGCTTCTCTACAAGCTCCCCCATGCCTCCTGGCAGGGAGACGGATGGCCACAAGGCTTGGGCAATGCCCTACATCACCTGCCGAACTTGTTCGTGCAGTTGTGAGAGCTCTGGCAGAAGATCACCCGCGGACCCGGGCATTTCCTCCTCGGGACGACCCGTCAGCATACCTGCAGATATAAGTCTGTTAGCCGGTTTCTTCGCCGAACTCTTTAACTGTTTGTTCAAGCACTTATTCTCCTTTACGGAGTCAGCAAGCTGGGCCTGAACATCCTTTAGTTCCACGCCCAGCTGGATATTGGCATCTTGGAGATTGTTTTAAGCACGCGCTCACCAGCCTTTAGCTGTCGTTGGGCATGCGGCTCGCTCCCTATCACGACCTCCGGATTCACTCCGGAGTCATCTGCAGAATCTATTGTTAGATTTGCATGCATGCCGCATACTATACGGTATTTGTCATTGTTTGCAATAGAGACAAGTGTTACCAGAGGGGGCCTTCTCGGACTCCTTCAGCGCGGCAACTGCGGCCCGTAGCTGGGCTTTGCACTCTTCCAGCTCTTGAGACAATTGGCTATTCTTCTTTGTAAGAACCTGCACAAATAATGATCCTTAAATCAGTTGTGTTAACTGTTTCAAGTCTCAGGGGCTATTGATATATATAATTATCAGATTTTCTTACCCGTATATCCTTTACATACTGGTCCGTGGCTCTGGCAAGAACATTTTGAGCAGCACGGATGTACGCGTCTCCTGAGTTGAAGGCATCAAACGCCTCTTGGGAGAAACAAGCGTCACGGAGTATGGCCCGGCGACGCCTGTGATTCATAGCGCTCTCCACTTCGGAATTTGTAGCGGATAGCCTATCCGCATCCTCTGTAGGAGGAACATCCGGCGTTCGCCCCATGTTAGCTTCCGCCTCCATGTCCGGCCCTGGAGCCCGACTGGTGGAGGCGTGATTGGCAATCTCTCCGGATATAGTCCCGCGAGCGTTTTTCCTACTAGGAAACATGGATGTTATTATATTTTAAAAGACGACAACCATGGAACGAGGTTCTGTATCATACCTCTGCGACGGCGTCTCAGTCCTGACCGCCTTCCTTTTTAGCCTACCCGGCTTCGGTGCCCCTTCTTGGCGAGTCACTGCGGGTTCGGCATGGCGTCCCGATGGCCTTCCCTGTAAGACACCATATGTGTACGATAGGTGAAGTGCAGAAAAGGGGATCCTTCTTGGAAGTTGGGACTCCGGTTTTACTTACATGCGATGCAGGGAGTAGTCCAGGATAGTCGGCTATGATGGCCACCATGGCATCATCGCAGCTCAATTGATAGAATGTCCTATCGATCAGCTCCACAAATATGTCCGGATCCTCTTCGAGTCCGGGATCGAGGGCCCGGTCAGGGTCCTCTGGTTGTGGAGGCGGGCTGTGGACCTCCCTTACAGCTTTTCGTAGTTCCTGCCATGAAACGGCAAGGTAAATACTTATGACAAAGAATGCGGGAAGGTTGGGAGTAAAAAGTGACAGCTCATCCAGCTTGGAGGGTTGTACATGGAGAATCCATCCCGTGGCTTAATGCGGATGAACTCCTCTTCCTCTCCCTTGTACAAATCGGTCAGGATTTTTGCCAGAGCAGCGACTGAGTCCGGTCCCTTACGCCCGCAGCGGGTGGCATCATCTTCGCCGTTAAAATGCCACATGGGGTGCCCTCGATATTGAAGTGGATGTACCCCCCGCATTATACATATTGACATAACCTCGATTATTGTCAATCCTGATTGAGCCAGCACTTTTATCTGGCCCACCAGGTAAAGGACTTCTCCGTTATCTTCCTTCTGAGGGCTCCGAGGGCGCCAGCTGCGGCGTTTCTTCAGGGGAGCGTTGTCGAACTCAGGGAGGCCCATCCGAACAGGGTCCGAAAGGGGGACGTCCTCCATATAAAACCACTCCGAAGGCCTGTCCTTGGATGTCTTCTTCGGAGTACCGGAGAGGTATCAGGTCCCGGCGATGCGCCATATTTCGGCTCCGCCCACTTGGTACAGTGACCCCTCCTGTGTACGGGGTACGAGGCAGAATAACCTCTTCCATAGCTCGAAATGAGCCTCGCAGCCCAGAAACAGCTCGCAAAGGGCGACATAGCCAGCAATGTGTAATATGGAGGCGGGAGTGAAATTATGCAGCTGGAGGCCATAGAACTCTAGGAGCCCGCGGAGGAGCGGATGAATTGGAAATCCAAGCCCCCTTAATAAGTAAGGGACGAGGCATACCCGCTCCCCCATGGACGGGCTAGGAAAGCTCTCTGCTTGCTCCCCGCCATTATAAGTGGCGAGCCCGACTCAAACGGGGACCATATACGCTGGAGGGAGAAACCCCTGGGTCTGTAACTCTACTAATTGGCTGTGAGGGACGGAACACTTCTTCCAATTGCCGGGCCTGGAGCTACGGGGGCGAGAGGAGGAGCTGCGACGACCGGCCATGTTGGAATGGATTTTTTCCGGGCGTGCTCCGATGGATACTCGCTGCGGGAGGATGGTGTGATCTGGATCTGAGAATCCCCATCTCTTTAATAGACGATTTACCCACATGGCTAGGGCGGCAATTGTAAAAATGCCCTGACTTCTCGCATTCGCTCGCCGCGTGGAGAATATCCATTATTAGGAGCGGAAGCCAAGGAGTGCAACATTTATGGAAGCCGGACACTACTCAAACGAGTATTCAGAATTTGGAGAAGAACCCGCCTTGCAATGCCGAAGACAATCTGCGCGCCGGACTCATCATCATTGAAGCCTGGTTCGGGGGCTACTCAGGGAGTCCTGGATTAGGGGGTCCTCGGACAGCCGGACTATATCCTTTGGCCGGACTGTTGGACTATGAAGATACAAGATTGAAGACTTCGTCCCGTGTCCAGATGGGACTCTACTTGGCGTGGAAGGCAAGCTTGGCGATATGGATATGTAGATCTCCTCCCTTGTAACCGACTCGTTGTAACCCTAGCCCCCTCTGGTGTCTATATAAACCGGAGGGTTTAGTCCATAGGACGACAACAATCATACCATAGGCTAGCTTCTAGGGTTTAGCCTCTACGATCTCGTGGTAGATCAACTCTTGTAATACTCATATCATCAAGATCAATCAAGCAGGAAGTAGGGTATTACCTCCATCGAGAGGGCCCGAACCTGGGTAAACATTGTGTCCCCCAGCTCCTGTTACCATCCGCCTTAGACGCACAGTTCGGGACCCCCTACTCGAGATCCGCCGGTTTTGACACCGACACCCCCTACCCGAGATCCGCTAGTTTTGACACCGACAAGGAGGCTGGCCACCAGGGGCGCGCCAAGGAGAGGGGAGTCCTACTAGGACTTCAGTCCTAGTAGGATTCGGCCCCACCTTTTGTCCTTCTTCCAGAGGGGGAAAGGGGGAAAGAAGAGGGAGTAGGAGAAGGAAAGGGGGCGCCGCCCCCTTCCCTAATCCAATTCGGCCTCCTCCCTTGTGGGGGGTGTGCCAGCTCCTTGTGGGCTGGTTAGCCTCCCTCCTATGGCCCATAGGCCGATATCTTTCCCCGGGGGTTCCGGTAACCCCTCCGGTACTCCGGTATGTACCCGATACACTCCGGAACCCTTCTGGTGTCCGAATACTACCTTCCAATATATCAATCTTTACCTCTCGAACATTTAGAGACTCCTCGTCATGTCCGTGATCTCATCTAGGACTCCGAACAACCTTCGATCACCAAAACACATAACTCATAATACAAATTGTCATCGAACGTTAAGCGTGCGGACCCCACGGGTTCGAGAACTATGTAGACATGACCGAGACACCTCTCTGGTCAATAACCAATAGCGGAACCTGTATGCTCATATTGGCTCCTACATATTCTACGAGGATCTTTATCGGTCGAACCGTTATGACAACATACGTTATTCCCTTTGTCATCGGTATGTTACTTGCCCGAGATTCGCTCGTTGGTATCCTCATACCTAGTTCAATCTCGTTACAGGCAAGTCTCTTTACTCGTTCCGTAATGCATCATCCCGTAACTAACTCATTAGTCATATTGCTTGTAAGGCTTATTATAATGTGCATTACCGAGAGGGCCCAGAGATACCTCTCCGATACTTGGAGTGACAAATCCTAATCTCGATCTATGCCAACCCAACAAAACACCTTCGGAGATACCTGTAGAGCATCTTTATAATCACCCAGTTACGTTGTGACGTTTGATAGCACACAAGGTGTTGCATAATCTCATAGTCAAACGGATATGTATAAGTCATGAAGAAAGCAATAGCAATAAAACATAACGATCATTATGCTAAGCTAACGGATGGGTCTTTTCCATCACATCATTCTCCTAATGATGTGATCCCATTCATCAAAGGACAACACATGTCTATGGTTGGGAAACTTAACCATCTTTGATTAACGAGCTAGTCTACCAAAGGCTCACTAGGGACACTGTGTTTTATCTATGTATCCACACATGTATCAAGTTTCCGGTTAATACAATTCTAGAATGAATAATAGATATTTATCATGATATAAGGAAATATAAATAACAACTTTATTATTGCCTCTAGGGCATATTTCCATCAACAGTTCACTCGGATGAATTGTTTGCGTTGAGCCAAGAGAACAGAAACGGTTGAACTTAACAAGATGTGTGTGATACGCGGCAAAAAGGTCTGTAATCGGAAACGTGTGGGAAGACCGATAACAACACAGGCGATTCCTGTTAACAACCCGTGTGTGTTGTGAGCAAACAATTGCTGGTATACAATTGTGAGTGATTGATGAAAACATCACCAACGGGTTCCATTGTTTAGTCCGTGTGCGATGTGATTTTGTTTGTCCGCACAACATCTATGCTCTGTCTACAGAGCATCATCATATATACTTAAAAAGATAGCATTGCATAACCAAATTAAGCATACAATTACAAAAGTGACTACACACATAACATTTCCACACACCAAAGTAAGAAATTACATGTATAACATCAATGCTCTAATCATCTAGGAGCTTGCTGCCTCTAATTGGGACCTTGGGTTGCACTATTCTCTGTAACCTGAATAGTTAGCTGATTGGTAGGCCCTCACTGTACTTCTTCCACTACTGCAGGATGGTGCTAACGCGACACTACGATCAGAGACCCTTTGGCGAAACTGTGTGCCATGCGTTAATTGCAAACGGTGATGTAAAATAACCGTAAAAAAGATGCAAAACGTTTGCGATGAAGGATACATCAAACATGGTCCAGATTTTAGTTCCGTGTGTGATGTCGGGCATACGGTTCAGTTCAATTAACTATATGCGATGAGGCAGAACAGAAGAAAGGGGTAGGCGGATGAAGGCGTGTGCGATATATGGCGTACAGTTCACTCGGATAAACTATTTGTGATGAGGCAGAGCAATAGAAACGGGCAGCCAGATGAAGGCGTGTGCGATATACGGCATACAGTTCACTCAGATGAACTGTTTGCGTTGAGCCAAGAAAACAGAAACGATTCAAGTTAACAAGATGTGTGTGATACGTGGCAAACAGGTCTGTAATCGGAAACGTGTGGGAAGACCGATAACAACACAGACGATTCCTGTTAACAAGTCGTGTGTGTTGTGAGCAAACGATTGCTGGTATACAATTGTGAGTGATTGACGAAAACATCACCGACGGGTTCCATTGTTTAGTCCGTGTGCGATGTGATTTTCTTTGTCCGCACAACATCTACGCTTTGTCTACAGAGCATCAACATATATACTTAAAAAGACATCATTGCATAACCAAATTATGCATACAATTACACAAGTGACTACACACATAACATTTCCACACACCGAAATAAGCAATTACATGTATACTAAACTAGGAGAAATGATGATCTAATCATCTACTTATTGTTGCGACGATGCTTGCCATTGCTCTGCTTCCGGCTGGATCCCGGCCGTTTTGGGGAAGGAGGCACCTCCTCATGTCCTCGACTAAGGGGTCCTCGGGCGTTCGGTCTATTCGATATGGGCCGGACTAATGGGCTGTCAAGATACAATGAAGAAGACCGCTTCTCGTGTCTAGTTAGGACTCCCGTATACGTGAAGGGCAAGTTTAGGTGTCCAGATGTACTATTTCCTTTCTGTTTAACCGACTTTGTACAACTCTAGGCCCCTCTGGTTAGGGGTGGGCATAAAGACTGAGAACGAATACCGCAGCCCAAAAAACTGAGACCGAAGCCGAAAAACCCGAGGACCGAAGCTTCGGTCGTTCGATCGGTTACCGAACGCGAGAAACCAAAATTACTTCGGTAGATTCGGTCATTGGACTGTGCTGACCGAATCCCCAAATTAACCGAAGTAGTATTGTATGAAAGCCAAGCCAACGAAGCCCAATAGCCCATCCACGTTAATAGATAGCCTAATGAACCATCCAGCTACATGAATCCCTTTTGCCAGCCCTTTCTCACCACACACGCAACCTTATCTGAATACAGGCACGCACTGCGCCGCCTCCATTTTCTCACCTCGAGCAATCTTAGCGATGGCCGGTTGTGCCCATGGGTCCTATGCGGCGGCGGCGGCTGGAGGCGCTCATGACTCCCGCGGGGCGATGGCTGACGACTTGCATCAAGCTCCCACTCGGTCGCGGCAATCACTTCTTCATGGTCGGCGGCCCGCTTCCAGCGATATTATGCGTCATTTTTTTGCTCTTACCATTACCGTATCTCCCACATCCTCTGTATGATGTTTCTTTGATTCTTATTTTGCCATTCATGGTATTTTGCCCACCCGATTTCTTACTTCCCACCAATTTCGGATCCGTTCGGTTGTACCCGAAGACCGAACCGTATTATCGGTGACCCGAATGCTCGATTGTTGATTTCTTGTAGGACCGTTCAGTCAGGAAAATCAAGAAACCAAAATTTGAAATAGACCGAGGCACCGAACCGATCGGTTCGGTCTAACCGAACGCCCAGGCCTACCTCCGGTATCTATATAAACCGGAGGGAGACCGAAGGCAGGATCATAACATTGACAGGCTAGCCAAGTTTGGGTTTAGCCACCATGATCTTGAGGTAGATCAACTCTTGTAACCCCTATTCTCATCGAATATAATCAAGCAGGAGTAGGGTTTTACCTCCATTAAGAGGGCCCGAACCTGGGTAAACACTGTGTCCCTTTGATTATTGTTACCATCCATCCGCAGACATACAGCTTGGGCCCCCTACCCGAGATCTGCCGGTTTTGACACTGACATTGGTGCTTTCATTGAGAGCTCCGCTGTGTTGTAAACAGAAGGATCGATGGCTCGCCTCTTCATAGATGCTGTGTCTAGGGAAACTTTTCTCCCAGGACAGGTATTTGTGTTCGGCGGCTTCGTGCTTAGTGCCAACTCGACCGACCACCTTGAGCAGGTCGACAGTTACGCCCCCCGCCACCAGATCATGTTCGGAAATCTGAACTACGTCGCCAATATCCGAGGAGATCTGATCTTTTGAGGGGTTCGCGGCCTCGAGTGCCACCCCTACCTTCAAGAAGGAAGCTCTTCGGATCCGCTCATAGATCCCCTCAAGGGGTCGACACTCGCGCCCGCCTCGCACTTAGATCCAGAGCAGGTCGTATCGCCCGAAGACGGGAGGATCAACCCCGCCGGACTCTTTTCTATCATGGAACATCCAACCGGAGACCCAGATGCGATCTTGGACTCGCCTCTGGGCGACGACTCCGAACTGTCGATGTTTGCGTCGATCAGGCCCGACCAGGTGTCTATCACCGAACTCAGCCCTGCACATCCGCAGACTCCTACCCAATTTTCACCCTTAGATGAAGCATTGGGCTTAATGTGGTCTCTCGCCATCACGGAAGCTTTACCTCTGATCTATGCCGAGCATGAGTTGGGGGCTGAGAGCGGGGAATTTTATGACCCGCCCACCACCGACTTAATAGCCATCGTTGAGGATTTAACCGACATGCTAGACTACGCGTCTGAAGACATCGACGGTATGGACGATGATGCCGACGCCGTATCAAGCCAAGTCCCACCTATCACAGGGCGTTGGACGGCCAGTTCTACCTATGATGTATACATGGTGGACACTCCTGATAAAAAGGACGACGAGGATAATCAGAACCCCGATAAGGACAAGCCCGTCGACGAACCACCAAAGCGCTGGCGCCAACGATGCCGCCCACGATCGCGTCGAGCAAGGGACAGCAACACCGGCACCGGAGACAATGAGACTCTGGATAATGCTGAAGACCCCGAACACCCCGTTGAACCTACGTCCGAACAGGATGAGAGGGAAGAGGGTCAGTATAGCCCCGAAAACGCTCATAATGAAGATTAGGAAGACAACAACTATATGCCAGTCTCCGAAGAGGATGTTAGCCTCGGTGACAAAGATTTTACAGTCCCAGAGGGACCTCTCGAAAAAGAACGCCTCAAGCGACAGCTAATCGCCACTGCGCGGAGCCTGAAAACGAAGCAGCAGTAGCTCAAAGCCGAACATGATACACTCACTGAAAGGTGGACCAAGTTCCTGGCCGCTGTCGGCGTTCTGGGAATGGGGGTCCCCAGTTTGCCTGCCTGCGGCCCACGGCGTGGCTCCACCAGCGGGCCCGTACGGCCCATCTTCACCAGCAAGCACTCAAGACCCTCACGAGGGGCCAAGCCTCGCGAGGCGGACGATACAAGACCTCCTCAGGAGCAGCCTCACCAGGCTGGCTCGCGAGAGGCGGAGAGATCAAGGCAAGGCAAACCTCGCGAGGTTCTCATGACATGAGCCATGACGACCAAGGCCAGGCGGGCGCCAGCGCGCACAGTGTCCTTGCTTCCTCTTTGGTGCTAAGGAGGCAAGCGCAGGCGAGGAGTTCCGAGGCATCAGGCAAAGGTTTCCATATCGGTGCAATGAGACAAGACCAGCAGGACGGCAAGACGGAGGTCACCGTGGAGCCCAAGACGGCGTCACCACCAGAGCCTTTGGCAGGCGAAGACTACTTTTGTCAGGATAAGCTGTACTAGATGTCCCCTTTCAAATTGGCCGTTGTTGGCTCCCTTCCCGCTCAATATTTGGGAAGAGGACCAGGGCCTCTATAAATAGGGTTAGCCACCACAGTAGAGGGCATCGGATCCTGACCTACCAGAACTCACTCGAGCGATCCTCACACCCACCAAGCACAAGAACGCCTCACCTCAGGAGGCTGTTCTTCCCCTTGTACTATTCATCCTCAGCCCAAGAGGCAATCCACCACCACCACACTGGAGTATGGTATTACACCACAATGGTGGCCCGAACCAGTATAAATCTTATGTCTCGTGTGTTGAGAGTTCGTCGTGCTTAGCCTAGAGATCGTGAAGCATGTGAGGGCGTGATCGGTGAGGGGGAGATCTTCGCATGCACCCAAGTGTTCGAACCTAAGGGTTTTGCCGGAACCCGAAATCCGACAGCCGCCAAGGAGTACGGCCCCGAGCGACCCATAAAAAGTTACCCCAAGCGCAAGCTGCTGCCACAATTCGACGATGAAGCCCTTGAGCCAATACCGTCGAAATACAGTCAGGCAGATCAACCAGACCGACCACCACGTGGACGGGATAAAGCGGCACATCAAGCCGAACATCGGCCCGCACCCCCTCGCCGAAGAGGCAAGGAGACAACAGCTGCGGACTATACATATGACTTGCATCAGGACCTGGCCAATAAAGACGGTCAGACCAGATCGATCTATGGATCAAGAGGCCGTGCCCCGGCATGAGATAATGGCTATGAAGCCTGACATGATGAACATTACAATATTTGGGATCAGTACCGAACTCAGATGTCATGCGATCTCCGCCGTGATGTCGCACGGTATAGGGGTGCCGCACACCCCATGTGCTTTATCAATGAGGTAATGCAGCACTAGTTTCTGGAGGGGTTCAAACCCGTAAACATCGAGCAGTACGATGGCACGACGGATCCGGCCGTCTAGATCGAGGATTTTCTTCTCCACATTCATATGGCTCGTGGAGATAACCTTCACGCCATTTAATATCTTCCTCTAAAGCTGAAAGGACCAACACGGCAATGGCTGAACAGTCTCCCAGAGAACTCCATTGGAAGTTGGGATGACTTAGAGGACGCTTTTCGGGCCAACTTTCAGGGCACTTATGTCCGGCCACCGGATGCTGATGACCTAAGTCACATAATCCAGCAACCTGGCGAAGCAGCTCGCAAGCTTTGGAATCGGTTCCTAACTAAAAACAACCAAACCATGGACTGTCCGGACGCCGAAGCCTTAGCGGCCTTCAAACACAGCGTCCGTGACGAATGGCTCGCCCGACACCTCGGGCAGGAAAAGCCGAAGACCATGGCAGCCCTAACTGCACTCATGACCCGTTTCTGTGCGGGTGAAGAGAGCTGGTTGGCTCGTAGAAGCAACAACTCTGGCGACCCTGGCACTTCTGAGGCCAGGGACGTCAATGGTAAACCATGCCGCAATAAAAACAAATGTCGAAGCAATAACGACGACGTAGATGACACAATAGTCAATGCCGGATTCAGTGGTTCTAAATCTGGTCAACGGAAGAAACCTTTTAAAGGCAACAGCGACAGTCCATCCAACTTGGACAAAAGCCTTGAGAGGCCGTGTCAGATTCATGGCACACCCGACAAGCCTGCAAACCACACCAATAGAAACTGTTGTGTTTTCAAACAGGCCGGTAAGATAAATACCGAACACAAGGGAAAGGGACCCCCAAGTGAGGATGATGATGAGCACCGACAGCTGAACACCGGGGGCCAAAACTAGTTCCCCCCGAAGTGAAAACAACGAACATGATCTATCTCATTCACATTCCTAAAAGGGAGCGCAAGCGCACACTAAGGGACGTCTACGCGGTAGAGCCTGTCGCCCCAAAATTCAATCCATGGGCAGCCTATCCGATCACCTTTGATTGCAGGGACCACCCAACTAGTATCCGTCACGGGGGTTCGGCCGCCCTGGTACTCGATCCAATCATTGATGGATACCATCTCACTAGAGTTCTTATGGACGACGACAACAGTCTCAACTTGATTTATCAAGACACTATCCGCAAGATGGGATCGACCCATCAAGAATCAAGCCTAGTAACACCACCTTTAAAGGTGTGATACCTGGCATGGAGGCCCGTTGCACGGGCTCATTAACACTTGAGGTAGTTTTTAGCTCCCAGACAATTTCTGAAGTGAAGAACTGATCTTCGACATCGTCCCCTTTCGCAGTGGTTATCACGCACTGCTCGGACGAACTGCTTTCGCTCACTTTAATGCAGTTCCACACTATGCTTATTTAAAGCTTAAAATGCCCGGACCTCGTGGTGTTATCACAATCAATGGAAATATGGAGCGCTCCCTCCGTACTGAAGAGCACACCACGGCCCTTGCAGCCGAGGTGTACGGCGACCTTATCAAGCCGAATAATTTGTTGGACATTAAAGCCAACGACATCTCTAAACGAGTCCGGTCCGCACCGCACCGTGATGACTCGACGGATCTGGACCTTGATTAGCAGTTCGGCCTCCGCCGACTGCCCTATAAGGTTGCGGCTTACGTACTGCACGTACATAACTACGCACTCAAAATACCTTGGGCAACGCCGGAGGCACACTGCGGAAATAGTCCATAGTACAGTTTGGCCCTATTTGGACATTATGCATTTTTTCATTGAAGGTTCATTAAGAGCCCTATCCACCAGATGGTTGCAGCAGGGACCCTTTCAAGGTTGGCTTTCCCCTTCTTTACAGACAACCATAGAATACCTCTATCAAAGGATTTGCTACTAAAGAGAAACAGCGCAGACGTGCGACGGGGCATCACTAGAGACTTTGAACCATTACTTTTAGGCCCCGTGTTAAACTTTGCCTTATGTAAATTTTTAGGCATGTAACATGACCTTTATATTTATGGCATTATCTGTCGAAACACGCCTCAACGTACTGATAAGGATATAAAGGAAGCAGATGATTACTACCCCTTTTTCTTTTCGGGTTTTTATATTGTCTTATCATCCATATTCCCTCCATGCATTCGACCGATGCTCGCGCTTCGGCATGGCCTTTATACCAGGGGCTGTATTCGGCCCCGCAAACTCTTAAGTCCAAACACCTATAGGGAACTCTTCGGCGTCCCGGATATTGCACTATATGCATCGGCTCCGAATCATGTCTTTGATCTATAGTTGGGTTGCCCGGCTCCTGTGTTTATCACCTTATGTTCCGCAAGTTCGGCTAAGGTAGTAAAGGGAGAACTACTGGGATTGTATTTGTGGTTCGTCCGGTCAAGTCCCTCAGTACAGAAAGCCAAAAAAACTGACTGTCATGATATGCGAGAGCTGGTCAGCGATCCTGTGACTTAGTGTCATACTACAAATCGTTCGCGATTTATGCCATGTTATGCGAGGGGCTAGGATTCGACCAAGCCATGTTGCAAAGGTGCCGTACGCCGAATTGCCATCCACGCAATAGGGGCTAGTACTTAGCCCCACCAATGGACTCCTATGGCTAAGTGAAGATAATAAAGCCGCATAGTCTTATTGCCTAGTTCATCTAGCGGACGCCTCCTCCACAGACAAAGACATTGGATAAAGAGCGGACACACGTTTGTGAACACCCCGGAAATACTTTCATGGGGGAGGTAGCCGACAACTGCAATCTTCACATATAAAACGGTCGAACAGGAGGATAAACTGACCAAATCTAAGGCGCATGCATAGATATTTAACATCATGAGTTCATTACATGGTCTTTGCAAACCGAACTCCACTACTCAAATATGATATCCTTTGAACATTGGCCCTCTACAATTCGGGCTCCCTCCAGGACCTCGCCGAAGTACCTCTCCGGCCTTCGGTGATCCTTGCCATCGGGCGGCCCTGCGGTGGCAATTTCGGTGGCCTTCATCTTCGCCCATTGCACCCTGACGCGGGCGAAGGCCATCCGGGCACCTTCTATGCAGGCCGACCGCTTTATGGCGTCGATCCGGGGACACACATTGACTAGCCGCCTCACGAGTCCGAAGTAGCTCCTGGGTATGGGCTCGGCTGGCCAAAGACAGACTATCACATCCTTCATGGCCAACCCGACCACCCTATGCAGCTCGGTCAGCTGCTTTAGCTGATCACTAAGGGGCACCGGATGCTCTGGCGCAAGGTACTGCGACCAGAACAGCTTCTCTGTCAAGCTCCCCTCTTCGGCTCAGAAGAATTCCGCGGCGTCAGCGACACTCCTGGGCAGATCCGCAAACGCGCCTGGAGAACTCCAAACTCGGGTGAGCAAGATGTATCTCCAACTTACAAATTTGCTCTGCAGAAGAAAAGCCTTACCAGTCGCTTTCTGCCTCGCCTCCTAGATCTCCTGGCAAGCGCCCTGGGCTTCAACCCGGGCCTCCTTCATGCTCTGGAGAGATTTGGCGAGTTCGGAGGATTGATCCAAATTCTTCTGCTCCAAGGACTCGCACTTAGTTATGGCGTCCTTGAGCCCTTGTTCGACCTCGCCCAACCGCGCCTCATGTTGTCGGCGGGTAGTTTGCTCTGCCTCCAACTCCTTTGCCGCTTCGTCAGCGGCCGCCCTGCTCACGTCCACGTTCTTTTTGGCTTGGTCAAGCGCGCTCTTGAGGGACTCGACCTCGGCTGTGCCAACTATGAGTATAAAACTCAGTAAGTTAAAAGAATTAGCACACATATCACTTCGGGTATGTAAAAGTGTCGCATAGCTTGCGTTTCGTCAAACTGCTTGTTGATGCGGACGAGCTCCCCATCGGCTAGTCGAAGCTTCCGATTGAGCTCGGAAACTTCTGCGGCTTGGATAGCAGCCGCCAACATAGACGCCTGTCTCACACATTAACACATTATGTTAATAATTTGACTGGGGATCCTCTGTCCGGTTTGTTCTAATCCGAACAGAGTCTCAGGGGCTAATGTCTATACATGGGTTTAACCTTTCAGATGAAAAACTTGTTAGAGAATTACATCGCATACCTCAAAGCCTATCAGTAGGCTATTGAAGGCTTCTTTTAGTCCGCTTTTTGCAGACTGAACCTTCTTCATAACCACACCCATCAGGGTGCAGTGCTCTTCCACAATGGAAGCGCGTTGCAGCGCTTCCTCCAGAGCAGGAGCGGCCTCCATATTAACAGAGGCCACCGATGGAGCTGCTCCTCCTCCTCCCTTTGTCGAAGGGGGATGCTGATCCGAACCCGGAGCCACATTGGTCTCCGGGACGGTGTTCGGCGGGGGCCCGAACTATTGAGACCCTCTACCCTTGGTGGTCGTGGGGGTCGCCATCCCCTGGTCTGCGGCATCCGAGGTATTAACCTCGGGCGCCTTCTGGACGAACTCGTTCGCCCCTCCTCGGCCAGGAGAGGTCCTTTGGGACGACACCTAGGTGTCCTCCATGGCACTGGGGGATGGGGCTTGCAGTGGTCCATCGCTCTCCGCCTCTTCAGGCGCCAGAGAGTTTCCTGACGAGGTCGAGGTGTTCGGGATATTGCGTGGAGGGCTGAAATGCAAGCAAAGATACAATTTATATAAGGGAGGCGGGTAAGCAAAAACTGAACAAGTAAGAGTTTTGATACTTACGATTCGGCCAGGGGCTTCACCCTGGAAGCTCTCCTCGGGTTGTGTTCGGACTCCGAGTCTGAACTGGCCGAGAGGTTAATCTTCTTCCTCTTCTGCGTCGCCTCCTCCGGGTTCTCGGAGGCCGTCCTCTTCTTCCTCCTCGTCTAGCGAGGAGAGTCGCTCTCCAGCTCCTCCTCCTCCTCTTCGTCCTTGTCTTCCTCGTGAGAGGAGACGACCTTGGTCCCTCCGGACATAGCATCCGAAGGACCTCTAGGGCGGGCCAGCCCTTGGGCTCCTTGCCCTTCTTCTCTGGCGCCTGGTAGGGCGCCGGGACTAGCATCTCCGTCAGCTGGGGAGTGACTAGGTCTTCAGGTAACGGAGCAGGACTCTTGATCCGCTCTGCCTTCTTGGTCCAGCCCTATAAAGAGGTGGGCTGATAAGATTCATATCGATCGAAAATATAGACCGGACATATCTTCGGAAAGCTAATACTTACCGGCGTGGCCGGATTCTCGGTGTCGAGGCCGACGTCTTCGGTCTCCATAGGCCAGCTCTTCCGGCCCTTGAAGAGCAGCTTCCATATTCCTTCGTGCGTCGTGCCGAAGAAGTGCTTCAGGGTCCGCGGCTCCTCCGGATTGAACTCCCACATGCACTACAAAAAAAATACACTTCCATGATGATACGTGTTTGTCACAGTAGGTCACGTTTTCTGTCATGCATGTACATCCATGTCGATTTTATGACAGAATCAAGATAGTCATACCTGTGCCGTCGTAGAAGTGTTCCATGACATTACCAAAATTATCATCACGGAAGTGTCCACTTCCATGACGATAAATTGCGCGTCATAGAAGTGCTTTCGTCAAGGGTGACCGACACGTGGCATCCACCGTAACAGATCGCCGTTAAGCTATCGGGTCCGGTTTTGGCTCTGATAACCCATTAACAGCCCGGACCAATGGGGATTTTCCACGTGTAAAATTCTCATTGGCCAGAGGAAACACATGTTAGCTCACCGTTGGGACAAATGTCATCCACTCATTGGATAGGAGGCACCTATGATTCGTGGACACGTGGCACGGCCCAATAGAGGCCCATTCTGGTGAAAAGGCCGGCCCGTTTGACTTGGTCAAAAGGTAACGGGCCAGCCCACGGAAAGCATGTTAACGGCTTGTTCGTATATAGCCCATTTACGGCCCGCTAACTCCCAGCCTGTTATGACCTATCGGAATTAAGCCCAGTAGCTTCATCTGGTCCATCCAATATGATTCCAGCCCGTTGTAACTTCCGGCCCATGTACGGCCCATGTTGTCTATCGGCCCATATGAGGCCCTTTGTAACTCTGGGGCCATTAAAGGCCCGAGATGAAACTGGTCCATAATGAACAATGTATCGCTTTATACCCATTAACGGCCCATTATCCTGTCGGCCGTTTCTAGCCCGTGTTAACTTTCAGCCTTCTAAGGGCCCATTTATTCTTGGGCTCATTTCTAGAATTCGGTTAGTTACGGTCCGTTACTGGCCTGTTCTGTTTGTGGGTGAAACGCCCCGGATCCGAGGCGCCAGGTGTCCTCCAGTTATTCGCCGTCTTTGCCATGTCATTTGCTTGCGTGTTGCATTTTGCCATGTCATCATCTGCATGTTTTTTCAAAACTTGCATCCGGTCCTTTTCCCCGTTGTCCGTTTCGCGATCCGACACTCTCGCACGCGCCTGTCGCCCCTCTCAGCCCTTGTTTCGTGAGCGGGAGAAAAACGTTCTCGGAATGGGTCGAGATTTGCCGAGTGGCCTTGGTATAGTACCGACAGACCGCCCGTCAAATTTCGTTCCATTTGGAGTTAGTTTGATGCCCCAACGGTTAACCGCCTAGCCCGAAACCCCTCTCTCTTTGCAGCCCAGCCCCTCTTCACCACAGCCCATGAGCCCATCCAAACCCCCTCCATGCTCTCGGTCGTTCGATCACGATCGTGTGGGCGAAAACCGCACCTCATTTGGACCCTCCTAGCTCCCTATGCCTATATAAACACCCCCTCCCCTCGAAATTCGCGGATGAACCCTAGCCCTGCTCCCCTCGCGCCGCCGGATGAAAACCCTGCCGCCGGACATGTCCGCCGCCTCCACGTCGCCTGGGCCAATCAGAGCCCTCAACGTCACCCCGCCGCCGCTCTCCTCCAACCGGCGCGCGCTACCTCGCCTCCTCTCTTCTCCCACCCGCGCCGCGGCCCGCGGGCCCTAAGCCGGCCCGCCGAGCCCATCCAGCGCCGCCCCGCGCCCGCGCTTCCTCCGCCGCCCGCGCCCGTCTTCGTCACCGGAACCCCGCCGGCGCCTCCCCGCCGCCTTGTCTCCCCGCCGCCGCCGACCCCGGACCCCGCCTCCACCGCGCCACCTCCGTCGCGCCCGACCGCCCTCCGCCGCCGCCGCGCCGGATCCGGCCGGAACAGCCCGTCCCCGACCCTCTCCGGCGAACCCCGTCGCCTCCGGTCGCCCGCGCCTCGCCGGTCGGCCGCCGCCGCCGCCCGGGGCTCCCTTCGCGGACCCGCTTCGTCTCTGACCCGATTCACGTTGACTTTTCGCGAGGGTATATTCCACTAAGTCCCCAGTTTTTCCACATCATGCATGCATCTTGTGTACCTTGTATCTTCGCGTGTACTGCTCCGTTTTGCGTGCATACTATATCGGAATGTTCTTCATGAGATGCTCTTCATTTTTTTCCATTGTGCCATGCTTGTTTGAGATTATCTTTATGCCCTAATCATCGTTGCAAGAGTGCTATGTGATGTTAACTGCTGTCTGTTATCAGAACTTGGTGTTTTGTCTTTTTATTGCATTTTGTGTGTGCATCCTATGAGCATGAGCTCTACATGATTTTTGAACTACATCATGCCATCTTTACAGCGGTGCTTGTTTTGTATTTTTAGGATCTCTGTGGTGACTAGCACAAGCATGCAAAGTAGCCTCGATGATGTTGCTGATTTCTGTGACTTAGTGATTTCTGCAGTCTGAGTATGTTATATTTTGTTGCCATGTAAACCTACTGCCATCATGAGTTCTATGCATAATCTGGAGATGTTCACTAAGGATGTTTTGTTACAAATGTTATGCTCTATCCATCCATGCCCATGTTTGCAATTATGGAGTGCTCTAGCATGTCTTAAGCTTGTTCTAATTTTGCTATAAAATGTTCCTGGCAGATTGTTTACATGTTAATCAATTTTGCCATGGTTGTTACTAGTGTTCCATGTACCCTATGACTATGCTATTGCCATTCCTAGCTTCATATTTATGCTATCTTACTGTTGGTTACCTTGGCATGCCATGTGATGCTCTGTGGTGAGTGGTTCAAGCTCACCAACATGCCTACTTATCGTTGTTTCTGCCATGTCCTGTTATTTTCACCAAGTCTGAATCTGTCATATTACTTGCTATGTTTACCTAGGTGCCATCATATTTTCTGTGCCATTTTAGCTCATGTTCAGTAAGGGACCTTTGTTCTATGAAATTAGTAGATTCATGCCATGCCTTTGTTTTCTATGATATGTTCCTCTAGCATGTTGTTTGTTAGATCTAAACTTTGCAACCTAATGTTATTTCTGCCATGTCCAGTGATTTCTGCCAAGTCTGTGAATCTGTTATTATTTGCAATCTTGCCATGTCCTTTTAAGCATGTTCTAGTGATTTCTGGAGGTAGCTCAGTGTTCATGTTTTGTCATGCTTTACCTGTACATCATGTCCATGCCTTTTGTTTTCCTGTTGGGGTGCTGTACCATATTGTTTTGATGCTTGCTATGTGCCTAGTTGCTCTTTTGGGCAGATTGTTGGTATATCTTGTTTGGAGTGTATGTGTTGCACCGTTGCTCCGTTTTGAGCATGCTCTATATGAAACTTGCTTAGTTTTGCATGTAGTTCCATATTATCTTGGTGCATCCTTGTTTTGAGGTGTTTGCTTTATGTTTGTATGCATTTTGCATCAATGCCATGTTTAACTTGTTTTGCTCATATCTTCTAGGTCGTAGCTCCGAATCTAATGAACTTTATATGTAACTTGACTAGAATTTCATGTAGATTGTTTTGGTGCATCTTAACTTGCTGTCTAACAACTTTAACATAAGGTTTATTCAGATCTGGACCAATTTCGAAATTTGCATATGAAGACTTACCGGAATTGTTATATATTGTTTCCGACCTCATTTAAACTTGTTTTGATGTGTTGTTCTTGTATGCATCATCTCTTGCCATGAGTAGCTTCATGTAGCCTTGTCATGCATCATACTTGGTTGAGCATCATGCCTTGTTCATGTGTGGTGTGTTTACCATGTTGTGTGCTTCTTCTCGATAGTTCCCGTGTCGTTGCGATCGTGAGGATTCGTTCGTCTTCGTGGCTCCATCTTGTTCATGGACTCGTTTTTCTTCCTAGCGGGATTTCAGGCAAGATGATCACCTTGGATCTCATTACTATCATTGCTATGCTAGTTGCTTCGTTCCATCGCTTTGCTACGCTACCTATTCACTTGCTCTTCAAGCCTCCCAAATTGCCATGAACCTCTAATCTTTGTCACCCTTCCTAGCAAACCGTTGTTTGGCTATGTTACCGCTTTGCTCAGCCCCTCTTATAGCGTTGCTAGTTGCAGGTGAAGATGAAGATTGCTCCATGTTGGATTATGTTTATGTTGGGATATCACAATATCTCTTATATTATTAATGCATCTATATACTTGGTAAAGGGTGGAAGACTCGGCCTTATGCCTGGTGTTTTTTCCACTCTTGCCGCCCTAGTTTCCGTCATACCGGTGTTATGTTCCTTGATTTTGCGTCCCTTACGCGGTTGGGTGATTTATGGGACCCCCTTGACAGTTCGCTTTGAATAAAACTCTTCCAGCAAGGCCCAACCTTGGTTTTACATTTGCCTCACCTAGCCTTTTTCCCTTGGGAGTCGCGCATCCCGAGGGTCATCTTTATTTTACCCCCCGGGCCAGCGCTTGTCTAAGTGTTGGTCCAAACTAGAGCACCGTGCGGGACCATCCCTTGGCAACTTGGGTTACGTCGGTACCTGTACGCTTAGCTCATCCGGTGTGTCCTGAGAACGAGATACGTGCGACTCCTATCGGGATTGTCGACACATCGGGCGGCTTTGCTGGTTTTGTTTTACCATCGTCGAAATGTCTTGTAACCGGGATTCCGAGACTGATCGGGTCTTCCCGGGAGAAGGAATATCCTTCGTTGACCGTGAGAGCTTATAATGGGCTAAGTTGGGACACCCCTGCAGGGTATAAACTTTCGAGAGCCGTGCCCACGGTTATGTGGCAGATGGGAACTTGTTAATATCCGGTTGTAGAGAACTTGACACTTGACTTAAATAAAATGCATCAACCGCGTGTGTAGCCGTGATGGTCTCTTCTCGGCGGAGTCCGGGAAGTGAACACGGTTTATGGGTTATGTTTGACGTAAGTAGGTGTTCAGGATCACTTCTTGATCATTGCTAGTTTCACGACCGTTCCATTGCTTCTCTTCTCGCTCTTATTTGCGTATGTTAGCCACCATATCATTGCTTAGTCGCTGCTGCAACCTCACCACTTTACCCCTTCCTTACCCTTTAAGCTTTGCTAGTCTTGATACCCATGGTAATGGGATTGCTGAGTCCTCGTGGCTCACAGATTACTACATCAACAGTTGCAGGTACAGGTTTTTGCGATGATCATGACACGAGAGCGATGTTATTTGTTTTGGAGTTCTTCTTCTGCTTCTTCTTCGATCAGAGGATAGGTTCCAGGTCGGCAGCCTGGGCTAGCAGGGTGGATGACGTTTGAGTTTCTGTTTGTGTTTCATCTATAGTCGGATGTTGATCTTATGTATGGTATATTGATGTATTCATGTGGCATTGTATGCCTCTTGTATGTATCCCCATCTATTATGTAATGTTGATGTAATGATATCCACCTTGCAAAAGCGTGTCAATATGCGGTTCTATCCTGGGTGGGACCTTCGAGTTCCTTTAGGATAGGGTCGCATCTTGGGCGTGACACTGGGCCAAATTCAGCCCGTGGTTACATTCGACCCATTTGTGGCCCGTTAACCCGTTGGGCTGTTTTCATAGCGTTATCAAATACGGCCTATTAACGGCCTGTTATGGTCCATGAATAGTATGGCCCATATTTGGCGAAATGATTATACGCCCCATAGAAGGCCCATGGATCCTACAACCCGTAGAAGACCAATGGATCCTATGGCCCGTAGAAGGCCCATGGATCATACGGCCCGTAGAAGGCCCATGGATCCTACGGCCCGCAGGAGGCCCATGGTTATAATAGTCTGTGTGTTGCCATGATTATTGTGGCCTAGTTACCAAAAATAGGTTATTGTGGCCACTAGAAAAATGCGGAAAAAGAACTGCAGTGACTACAAGCAAACAACTAAACAAGACAATAAGGAAATAAATAAGCAAGCAACTAACGCTAGCCTATTACAGCTATTACACATATTACATCCTCTGGGCATCAAAGTTCGCCACCTGTGCAAATATAGGGAACAAAGCAGCATATTACATATACTGGCCATCAAATTTGGCCACCAGTGCAAATAAACGCGGCAGCAAAACTAGTCCATAACTGAAACAACTTCAGAAGAGCTCAAGAAACGTTATCCTGGGTATCCACCATGCTGGCAATAAGCTTAGCAAAGCTTATTAGCTTTGTCCTGTTTGGCGCTAAAATCCTCCAACGCTTGCTGTTGCACCAGAAAGTTTGCATCTGAATGCTCCAGGGACTTCGGCAGTCCTTTCGCTTCTTGTCGCAGCACAACTGATCGATGTCTTTCAGCTTGTAGTTGAGACTCAAGAAACCAAACTGGTTCAGACAGTGAGTTTGAATAGTTTGTGCAAGCAGTAGTGGCCAGTAACTCGAACAGTCAACCAAGACATGACTTTGGGGTTGTCTCACTATCTTCAAGATAGTTTTCCTTAGCTGTTTATCAGCTTTGTTGGAGACCAACAAGGATGTCTCACTATCCTGAACCTTATCTGCATTACTTCCTTTACCATTGCTTAATAAGGCACTCCTTCCCAATATTCTGTCAACATTCTAAAATAAGAAACAAGCAGACACATAAAAGGTTTAGCATGTACTACTATATGAAACTCATTCCGGTGAACCAGTTCATTAGTAAGGTGGACAAGATTAAACTACCAAGTCTTCTATTGCCAAGTAGTACATTATAAAAGCATCAAACAAACATATATCTATGTCCTATGGTCACTGCATTGTCTTGCCAAATCAAAATGGAGACACGGTTCAAATCATATCAGTTCAAGAGAAAGCAGCACTGAAAGAATACAAAGCGTGGGAAACTACACGGCACAACAAGATTTCAGATGGGTACCACGGGTCTACATGTACAACAACACTATTGGTCCTATTGTGATGCTAGTAATGTGCATGATATGAGAAGTCAACTGTATACACAATTGAAATTGAAATGAACAGAGCTATTTATAAGAGCAAACCTTTTAAAGAAACATGCATAAACATACCTGTTGTGCCATTGGAGTTTCCATTGGATCTTTCAATTTAAAAATAAGTTTGTATGGGTAAATACAGTGATACAAGAGCAAATCAGTATGCATGATAGCAATGGAATCTTAAATGAGAGCAATTGTTCTTCAGGTTTAAGCACTTGTTCTACATGAACAGAGTACGGTAAGACGCAAGCATATAGTACTTAAAATGAAATGAGCTCATAGACCTTACCACATTCTTGGTTCGGGACCAGTACAGAACAAGGCGTTCCCAGTTATCGTCCAGTAAATGTGTCTCAGGAGAACGCAAGGGAATTTGATGAGTTTCTTCGCCAGTGAAGTACGTTTTCTTCAGGTAATTCCGATACTACCACCAAGCATTCTTGAAGATAGCAGAGGTATTAGCACAGGTTACCTCATCCCGAGTTTCCAAATCGGTCCTTCTCTATAGAGAAAAATGGGAAAATTTGCTGTATTATAACCATCATGGACGTAGAATGTATGGGACAAAGCAAAGTAATTGCCATGAATAACATTACTTACACATAACTCCTGGACAAACACCTGCAACTGGCATTTTCCTTCATCTTCAGTATAATATTTCCATGATGGGAAGATACGCACATAGGGTTTAACAACATCAAATGCGATAGATGCTAAACTATGAATGGCTGGTTGTGCTTCCTCCACAGGAATAGGTGTACTAACTGGTGGAGTTGGGGTTTGCCGTGGTAGTACTGACGCTTTGGGCACTGGAGCTGCCTTACTAACTGCTCTTGTTTGGGAGCACTGTGGTGGAGATGGTGCTGTGTCAACAAGAACTGGGTTACTATCTGCTGGGGTTGGGGTTAGATTGGGTGAAGCTGGTTCTCTGTCCATCGCAGTAGGGGTAAAATCTGCGAGAGTCTGGGTTATGTGTGGTAGGGCTGGTTCTCGTGCATGTACAACCGGGGTGCTATCTCCACCAAGAGTTAGCACTGTTTTATTTGAAGACCGTGTTTTTACTCCGCTAGATATTGCCATCACCCGCTCCAATTCAAATGGCTGATAAAGAGGAAACATAGTTGAATGTACATACATTGTATGAGAGACAGATGCAATAGATAGTGTAGAAAAAAGAGGGCATGAAATAGTTGACATGTATATTGTTTAACTAAAACGGATAGCATGACATAATTTCACATATATGATGTCTAACTAAACTGGAAAGCATAGGATAACATAATTCAAAGATATGATGACTAACTAAACAAGATCGCATGACATAATTCACATACATGTTATCTAAGTAATCAGGATCGCATGTTATGCTAAGCAGAGGGCATTCGCATATATGATGTCTGAACTAAGAACATGGTGTTGAATATTGTGTATATGATGTCTAAACTATGCAATGCAAGACACCATATGCATGATATGAGCAGTATAATCGTGCCAAGTTAGAGCATACACCTCGGTGGGGGAATATGACTGGTCATCTATTTCTGAATCCATCTCTGAGGAGCTATCAGGACCTAGCAAGAGATCTGCTTGACAGCTAGCGCTGTCTGCTCTGAAGGCCTTGTTTTCACTCCAGATTTTTCCGTCACCCACTCAAATGGCTGATTCACAGGCGGATCAGTTTAATGTACAAACATTGTCGACAAATGGAAATGTAATGAAGAAAAGTATGGGCAAGAAATCATTCAAATATATGATGCCTGGCTAAACAGGATGGCATTGCACATTTCACATATATTATGGCTGGCTAAAAGACATGAGACTGCATAATTCCCATATATGATATTGAAACTAAACAGGTGGCATTACAGAACATGTCTAAACGAAGCAGATGACATATATGATGTCGAAAGTAGGCACTGCAAGGCAACATATGCATGATATGACTAACATCATCATGCCAAGTAATTCTATAAGGGCTCATTTGGCTTGCATGATTCTAAAAACGCAGGGATAGGAGGAAAAACACTGGAATATGATAGGAATGCACATGCGAAACAGAGCATTTGTGAACACAAGATTTCTGTCAACTTGGGTGTTTGGTTCACAGGAATTGGAGGAGCAGAGGAATGCAAAGAAACATGGCCAAACTAAAGTGAAACCATATGAAAGCGTGTATAGTTAGAATGTTATTCTGCCACTAATGCACTTGGTCTTGTTTTCATGCATAGGATTTTGAAAAGTAGGTCCAGGTGGATGTTTTGCTCCATTCCTTTCAACAAAATGCATGAATAATTGAATAGTAGATTGCCATAGGAAAATTTCCTATTGCTATGTTTTTCCGTTGAACCAAAATAGCCTTAATGGATCGACATGAATGTAGAGTAATAAGTGATGCGACAGGTGTACAACCTCTTTGCCGTAGCCGTGTCGACCTCGTCATCATTGGGATGGTCGATGAAGAAGTTGAGGCAGAGGTGGCTGTCGGAGGTGTGGAGGAAGATCAGAGGAATCTGTAGACGGCGTCCAGGGCACTGCTATGTTGTGATGGATCGTTCCATCATTGGAGCGGCACCGGTGGGCCGTAAGATGTCGAGGCTGAAGCAGCACAAGACAGACATCGTTAATCTGAAGTGGGATTCTAATAGCATCTCCTATAGATGATGTAAAAGACATTACCAAAAAAGTGATAGATGTAAAATTTACATCACCAAAAACCACCTGACTACAACAGATGAGGTAAAAACTGTTGACTCTGAACTTAACTGTCGAAACTGAAATTTACTGTGGAACCTGAATGTTACTCTCGAAACTGAACACAATGGTAGCAGAGAGGCACTTCACATGTAGTTTTGGGAGGGCCTGCAGTTCATCTTCAACCTGCACCCCCCTGAGCCGCCAGCCACCACTGGCCGAACCCCGCGCCGCTTCGCCGCCCCGAAACAACTCCCCACCGTTGTCTCGCCACCCCGAAACAACTCGCCGCCGCCCCGAAACAACTCCTCACCGCAGGTCCGCCGCCGCCCCGTCTAGCCCTCTAACCCCCCCCCCCGCGCCAAGCTTTTTCTCCGGCGATCCCCACGCCGCCCCCACCACCGCGCCCCCATCACCGGCGACCACCGCCCCCACCCTGAACCCTAAGATATATAGTGGGGTATCTCTTCGGCGAGCCTACCTCCCGGCTGTGGGTGGTTCTTCCTTAACTCCATCGAGCCCCCCCCACCCCGTGAAAATCGACTGACCCAAAAGTCGATTCAGTCGACTGAAGTGTAGCTAAATCAGAGCAGAGCAGCAGCACGAGCGAGGGGGAGAGCAACAGCAGCAGCACGAGTGAGCGAGAGCCAGAGCAACAATGCGAGCGAGCGAGCGAGCGAGAGCTGGAGCAGCAGCAGCAGATCCGGCTGGTATGGACGCCTCCGCCAAAGGGGCCTCGCACTGGGGGAGAGCGGCCATGGAGATGTCGCCTGCGGCGCCGGCTTCGAGGTATTCGCTCCATGAGGGTGCGGGATGGAGCACCGTCGGCGCCGGGAGGTTGAGTTAAGGAGAAGGTGCGATGCGATGAGTGTACAACCTCTTTGGTGGCGCCGAGTAGGCCTCGGCTTCGTGCGACGAGTTGGTGAGGATGCTGCGGTTCCGGTGGAGCAGGTTAAGGTGGTGTTGTGGGGATGGAGCAGCCACGATAGATGAGGCGATCGTCGAAGCAGCTCCTTGGAGGTGGAGGACGGAGCGGCTGAATATGCGGGACGACGATATGGACGACGGATCCTCATCCGGGGAGGTGGATGAGGGACGTCGAGCTGTTGCGGTGGATGACGTTATCGGGGAAGAGGCTCCGGCTGGGCAGCGGTGAGGTGGCGGACGGAGGAGGGTGGGGTTTCGCGGCTGGAGCGGAGAGGTTATGGCGGCCTGGGATTTCGAATGGCGAAAAGGAGGCGATGGGAGAGGGGAACCATGACTTACAGACGCGTGTTGGTGTTAAAACCGGCAGATCTCGGGTAGGGTGGTCCCGAACTGTGTGTGTGAGGATTGAAGGTAACAGGAGGCAGGGGACACGATGTTTACCCAGGTTCGGGTCCTCTTGATGGAGGTAATAACCTACTTCCTGCTTGATTGACTTTGATGAGTATAGGGGTTACAAGAGTTGATCTACCTCGAGATCGTAATGGCTAAACCCTAGAAGTCTAGCCTATATGATTATGATGATCTCTACGGACTAAACCCTCCGGTTTATATTGACACCGGAGGGGGCTAGGTTGTACAGAGTCGGTTTACAGAGAAAGGAAAATACATATCCGAACGCCAAGCTTCCATCCACGCAAAGGAGAGTCTTATCCGGACACGGGGGAAGGCCTTTCATTTTGTATCTTCATGGCCCATCAGTCCGGCCCAGGTCACACGGCCCGGACTCCCGAGGACCCCATAATCCAAGACTCCCTCCGTAGCCCCTGAACCAGTCCTCAATGACGATATGTCCGGCATGCAGATTGTCTTCAGCATTGCAAGGCGGGTTCCTCCTCCGAACACTCCAAACTAGTCTTCTTGAACATGAGAACTGTATCCGGCTTTGTTTAACAGTTACAACCCTCAACCGCAAGGGCTCAACACTTAATCAAAAAACATGACATGTCTTACTGGCATTTTTACCGGTGAAATGTTACGTGTGGCCACTTTATTATTCTGAACCGTTTTTCAGCCTCCCGCTTCGCGTTTCGAAACGCAACCTCCGGTGACACGTCTTGTTAAAGCAGAGATCGTGTCCAATTGTCGCGGGATTCTCATCAATGTGGGTTTGGGTAATCCAACCATGCCATTCGCATGACCCCTTGGGAATAGGCGAGTTTTAAGGCTTGTGAACGGGCGCTTGATATTCACTGTCCTTATAAGGAGATAAGGACCCATCTTTTTACCCCACGCCTTCTTCTTCCTCTACCCCTCCGTCCCCGAGCTCCAGCGCCCAAGTCTTGATCTTTCCCACCGCCACCAAACACTCCAAGCATGTCCGGATCTGGAGCGCAGGGCAAGTGGATGGCTTCCTCCATCACAGAGGAGAACATCCAGGAACTCCGGGACGCGGGGTACCTGGCCGCGGATATAGCCCACCGGCTCCCTGCCAAAAAGCAGATCATCCCCGCCCCGGAGCCTAACGAGAGAGTAGTTTTTATCCCCCACTTCCTGCGCAGATTGGGGTTTCCTCTCCATCCTTTTGTCCGTGGCCCTTATGTTTTACTACTTGTTAGATTTTCACGATCTAGCCTCGAATTCCTTCCTCAACATTTCGGCGTTCATCGTCGTGTGTGAGGCGTTCCTCCGCATTTCCCCCCACTTCGGCCTATGGCTCAAGGTCTTCAATCTGAAGCCGAAAGTGGTCGATGGTCAACACGCGGAGTGTGGTGGTGCCATGGTGAGCAAGCTTCCCAACGTCACCTGGCCCAAGGGGACCTTCGTGAAGACCGTGAAGAGATGGCAACAGGAGTGGTTCTATATCATGGAACCCCGCGATGCCACATGGGCCGCCACTCCTGAGTTCAAATCTGGGCCTCCAATGCGGCTTGCATCATGGATTAACAAGGGCCTGGATTGGGCGTCGTCTGACGAGGTAATGACGCTGCAGAAGCACGTCAAGATCATGATAGAGAAGAACACCAGTCTTGCTGACGTGATCCAGGTAATGCATTTCCGTTGGATTCTCCCCTGCCAACGCCGGGCTCTCCATATGTGGGAGTTCGATCCGGCTAGTCCTCAGACCCTGCAGCGATTCCTCGGCACGACGCACGAAGACATGTGGAAGCTGCTCTTCAAGGCCCAGAAGTCGTGGCCGGAGATTACCGACGACCTCGGCCTCGATTGCACCCATTCGGCCACTCCCATAAGTTTTCTGATAACCTTGATTTGTGAATCCAAGGAGTATACTGAGTGTTCCATTCTTTCCACTCGGCTGGACAAAGAAGGCGGAGCGGATCCGATGTCCGGCTCTGCTACACGAAGACCCAGCCATCCCTCTGTTAACAAAGATGCTAGTTCCGGTGCCGTATCAGGCGCCGGAGAAGAAGGCCAAGAAGAAGGGCAAGGAGGCCAAAGGTGGCCTCCGCCGTAAAGGTACTTCGGACGCTATGTCCGAAGATGCCGACGCTCCCTCTTCTGAGGACAAAGAGGAGGAGGAAGAGAACCATTCCCACCTAAGGGGAGGAAGAAGAAAAGGGCAGCCTCCGCAGATCCAGAAGCGGAGGTGCCCAGGGGAGAATATCCCTCTCGGATGACTCAGATTCAGATACCGAAGTCATCCCCAAGCGGCGCCTCAGGGCAAAGCCCCTGGCCAAATCGTAAGTATTCAAAGATACTATGTATATATCTGATTTTTTGCCTTGCGGTTCTAACACAATGGCTTGCGTGCTGCAGTCCGGTGAACGGCGGGTTTTGGCCTTGCTCATCTCCGGCATCGTCGTCCATACCGTCGATGTCTTCGGAGGCGTAGTCAAGCATGTCAGTTAAGTCCTCGATAGTGGCTATGAAGTGGGTGATGGGTGGGACGCAAAATTCCCCGCTCTCAGCCCCAAGTCTGGGCTGGGCATAGTTCGGCAGTGATTCCTCTGTAATGACGAGGGATCGCATTAGGTCTTGCTTAAAGGCGAGGATTGGACGGGGAGACAAGAGTCTTCGGCGCTAAGTGAGGCGAAAGCCTCCTGGTCGCGCCCGCTTGCCGCAGACCTCGAGAGTCCGGTATTGGAATCCGGGGATGAGTCCGGCCTTTCAGTGTTGCGGGGAGTCCGGCTGGACCCCGGGCTTGCCGTTGGCACATTCCCGTCTAGATCTGCGGTAGCAAGCTCTCTAACTGTAGAGAGTCCGGTGGGTTCTAAGCTCCCATGTATGGACCTAGCGGTTTGCTCCGGATCCAAGGCCGGAGCAGGGGTCGGCGTCGTGAATCCTTCGAAGATCAAGTCTCCTCGGATATCAGCGACATAGTTCATATTTCTGAAACTGATCTGACGACCAGGGGCGTAGTTGTTGATCTGCTCAAGGTGGCCAATCGAGTTGGAGCGCAGAGCAAAACCGCCGAATACGAAGATTTGGCCCGGGAGAAAAATATCCCTCAAGGCGGCTATGTTGTAGATGATCCATGGAGCCATCGAGCCTTCTGTTGACGACATAGTGGAACTCTCAATGAAAGCACCAATGTCGGTGTCAAAACCGGCAGATCTCGGGTAGGGGGGTCCCGAACTGTGTGTCTGAGGATCAAAGGTAACAGGAGGCAGGGGACACGATGTTTACCCAGGTTCGGGCCCTCTTGCTGGAGGTAATACCCTACTTCCTGCTTGATTGACTTTGATGAGTATAGGGGTTACAAGAGTTGATCTACCTCGAGATCGTAATGGCTAAACCCTAGAAGTCTAGCATATATGATTATGATGATCTCTACAGACTAAAGCCTCCGGTTTATATAGACACCGGAGGGGGCTAGGGTTGTACAAAGTCGGTTTACAGAGAAAGGAAAATACATATCCGAACGCCAAGCTTTCCATCCACGCAAAGGAGAGTCTTATCCGGACACGGGGGAAGGCCTTGCATCTTGTATCTTCATGGCCCATCAGTCCGGCCCAGGTCACACGGCCCGGACTCCCGAGGACCCTGTAATCCAGGACTCCCTCAACGTGCTTGTCCAAAATGTAGGGTGTGTTCCAAAAGTACCCCACCGATTTGAACTAGCGGCCCTTTCGGCTCAGGATTAGAACGGGGATTTCGCGTGTCGGGATTTGGCAGCTGGAGGGACTTTTCGCGCGCGTTGTAATTTCGGGATAGCAAGGCGCGGGTTGCGAAGGCGCCAGTTTTGGGAGCACGATATCTGAATTTTCGGGATATAACAAGGCGCGGGTTGAATTTTAGGGACAAGTCTAATGTGTAATATTGTACTTGTACGTACCAAATCAATTCGCACTTCCCTCAACAAAAGAAAAACGAAAAAAGTAAAACTATTCACACCACACAAAGAGAGAGTCTTGTCCCGTTTTACTATACAAATGCTATTCAAAGCTATGAATCCATGTTATGTCCAATTAAAAAATTTCGCTGGCTGTATAAGGCTACTCATAGTGGGGAGTATCATATACTAGTATCATGCATATGATATGTATGATACTACCTCCATAGTGCATAGCATCATAAAGTAGTATCATAGATGATCATATTTATTGCCATGCATGACACAAAGTAGCATAGCATTTAACATGATACGGTATCTACCTATGTTACTCTAATCCTGTCTCTCTTCTTTAATTATGTGCCACATAAGCATGTTTGCTAGTCCCAAGTGCATGTTACCGGTTATGTTACTCCCACTATGGCCAGCCTAATGCATGTAACCTACTCATACCAACATTTTAGTGCATTCCAAATGTCTATACTACCGCTGCAATTCGAACTAAATTTGAATTCGTTTTTCTATTTCAATAAGAATCTACAATCATGCTTGTTGCCAACTTCAACCATCATTCGTGTATTACCTTAACAACACACCACATGATTACTATAGAGATAGAGATGAATTGTGTGTATTATATGAACTCGAATTCAATTTTTTGAATACACTTGATGTTGATTCCAAATAATGCACCGTGTTTATCATGTTCCATACGTACACTATATATTCATAATCTAAACCATGTTCCATACATACACCGTGTTTATCACACAAAGTATAGTGCCCCGCCCCCTACATTATGACAAGTATTTAGCCCTGAGCTGCAAAAGCCACACATTAGCCCAGATTATAATCAATGGTCTATATATTATATGTAGTACTAGCAAGATGCCCATGCGTTCCACGGAACATCAAGATGATCGAGGGGAGGCCTTATTTGCAAATGTGGAGGGGGTGTGTGTATCTTTTTTCAAAATTTCCATAGTTTCCTTCCTATCTGTCAGATATAAATCGGACGGCCTATATTGCAGGATGGCAGGCACACCATCATCAACAACTCTGGTTTTTTATTAGAGTAGAGATAAAATATATTATACATAGTATAACATGTTCATAACCACACCATGTGTATCACCGTTATATATATTCACGCATACATCGGTTTAAGACACTATGATAAATTCTTCAAATATCTGAATTCACTTTTTATAATGAATTATGATCTCTATTCGTCTTTTACACCCAGAAAATTCTCTTATCTTTGTAGGTAGCGCTAACTTTCTCTCGTGCATGCACACGCCCGCATCCCTCTCACCCTCCCTCAGCATTCTCTAGCTCCATCACGCAAATTCATCTTTTCACTTTAGGTCGTTCACCCACGGTGTGTGTAGGCCCCCCAGCTCCTTCTTTACGGCACACATCGATCGATATGCCTCTCTAGCCAGGTGTGCCTACCACAAACACAAGCTTTCCCTCTTTTCTTCTCATCGTCCATGCCTCACTCCCACCCCTCTTTTCATCGATCTCGTACTCGCACACTCCTTCCCCCTCAATATAGTATGCCTCTCGCACCACCTCCTAGCCTCATCCCTCTCTCTATATCCTTCTCCCTGGGCCTTATTTGCTTCTAACACATACATGCATGTATACCGATCGATCTCCCTACATATACCTAGGTCGGCTTTTCCCCCCACCCATCGATCGACGTACCTCACAAGTTATGTCTCTCCTTTCTCTGACAAAGGACGATGGATCTTCCTATGTAGTTATGTCTGCTTACCACAGCCATATCGTCCCACCTCATCATTCGTGCATGCCTCCTGACCCGTCTCTCACATGCACGTGCACAGACAGGTAGCCATCCCCTCTCTTACTGATATTGCAGGCGTGCCCTCCGTTTATCTAGCAAGCCTCTCCCACCATTTGTTAGAAGCAACTCCACCACCACCCCTCCAACACTCTAGCTCTGTCTCTCTCCCAACATTATTCCTCTCCTACACATATGCATGGATGTCGATCGATCTCCCTCAATACATAAGGTAGGCTTCTCTCCTCCTCCACACATATACCAACCATTGTACCTCTATAGTTAATTAGGTCTCCCCCGCCACCACACACCGATAGTCGAGCGTTGTAGGTACGTATCCATGCCACAGAGACAAACGACACCTGTCCCCTCTCACGTTCCAGTAGGCCAGCCACCCTATATCTTTGACATGGGCACACACAAATTCGATGGCACTCTTTATCGATCGCACGCGCACACACACACACACACACACATCATCATCCCTCTCTTCGATTCTATGGATACCTCAACCTGATGATACCTCCACTCTCTTCCAGAGGATCGCCCCCTCTATATATATAATATATCCAGGACTCTATTTCACACACATTGCATCTGTTACATTTTTGATTGAAATATCATCCACATATATTGCTTGTCTATTTCTCAACCCCCCTCCCCCCCAGAAAAAAGCACTCACGAACCCACACACTATATCTCTCTACGTTTGTATCTCTCTCACACAACCCCACGTAGGTGGCGTACATACACGAAGAGAATGGGTGCACGTACTCACGTTTCGTGCCTAGCCACACCCGCGTGGGTACACGGTGGAGCTCATTTCTGTATGAAATGGCAGCCCACGTGCTAAACTGAATGCGTGTAGCGGTTGTTTACCTACGGAGGTCGTTTACCACGAGTGCACAAAACAAAGTTCGACTTGATGCGTTGGCGCGTGTTGGGGAACGTAGTAATTTCAAAAAAATTCCTACGCACACGCAAGATCATGGTGATGCATAGCAACGAGAGAGGAGAGTGTTGTCTACGTACCCTCGTAGACCGTAAGCGGAAGCGTTATATCAACGCGGTTGATGTAGTCGTACGTCTTCACGATCCGACCGATCCAAGTACCGAAAGCACGGCACCTCCGAGTTCTGCACACGTTCAGCTCGATGACGTCCCCGCCTTCTCGATCCAGCAAGAGGGGCGAAGTAGTAGATGAGTTCCGGCAGCACGACGGCGTGGTGACGGTGTTGGTGAAGAACAATCTCCGCAGGGCTTCGCCTAAGCACTACGAAAACTATGACGGAGGATAAACTAGAGGGGACGGGGTTGCCGGCACACGGCTTGGTGTTTCTTGATGTGTCTTGGGTGCTAGTCCTACCCCTCTATTTATATGTTGAGCCTTGGGGTCGAAACTTGGAGTAAAAGCCTCCACAAAGTCGGTTTCACCCGAAAGGCAAGAGTCCTTCTCGGACTCCAGGGCCATACGCCAGGGTTCCCGGCGTCTGGACCCAGACGCCAGGGACCCTGGCGTCTGGCCCCTAGACTCCGCAAAACTTCCTTTTGCCCTTTCCAAAAACCTCATGGGCTTTCCCCTTTGGCCCAGATAAAGTGTTCTTGTGCCCAAACATTTCGGGAAACATCCGGAACCCCTTCCGTTGGATTCCGGAACCTTTCCGGAGATCAAACACTACTATCCACATATCAATCTTTACTTCCGGACCATTCCGGAGTTCCTCGTCATATCCGTGATCTCACCCAAAACTCCGAACAACATTCGGTCGCCAACATACATAGCTCATAGTACTATATCGTCAACGAACGTTAAGCGTGCGGACCCTACGGGTTCGAGAACTATGTAGACATGACCGAGACACCTCTCTGGTCAATAACCAATAGCGGGACCTGGATGCCCATATTGGCTCCTACATATTCTACGAAGATCTTTATCGGTCAGACCGCATAACAACATACGTTGTTCCCTTTGTCATCGGTATGTTACTTGCCCGAGATTCGATCGTCGGTATCTCAATACCTAGTTCAATCTCGTTACCGGAAAGTCTCTTTACTCGTTCCGTAATACATCATCCCGCAACTAACTCATTAGTTGCAATGCTTGCAAGGCTTATAGTGATGTGCATTACCGAGTGGGCCCAGAGATACCTCTCCGACAATCGGAGTGACAAATCCTAATCTCAAAATACGCCAACCCAACAAGTACCTTTGGAGACACCTGTAGAGCACCTTTATAATCACCCAGTTACTTTGTGAAGTTTGGTAGCACACAAAGTGTTCCTCCGGTAAACGGGAGTTGCACAATCTCATAGTCATAGGAACATGTATAAGTCATGAAGAAAGCAGTAGCAGAATACTAAACGATCGATTGCTAAGCTAACGGAATGGGTCAAGTCAATCACATCATTCTCCTAATGATGTGATCCCGTTAATCAAATGACAACTCATGTCTATGGCTAGGAAACATAACCATCTTTGATCAACGAGCTAGTCAAGTAGAGGCATACTAGTGACACTCTGTTTGTCTATGTATTCACACATGTATCATGTTTCCAGTTAATACAATTCTAGCATGAATAATAAACATTTATCATGATATGAGGAAATAAATAATAACTTTATTATTGCCTCTAGGGCATATTTCCTTCAGTCTCCCACTTGCACTAGGGTCAATAATCTAGTTCACATCGCCATGTGATTTAACATCAATAGTTCACATCTTTATGTTGTTAACACCCATAGTTCACATCGATATGTGACCAACACCCAAAGGGTTTACTAGAGTCAATAATCTAGTTCACATCGATATGTGATTAACACCCAAAGATTACTAAGGTGTGATCATGTTTTGCTTGTGAGAGAAGCTTAGTCAACGGGTCTGTCACATTCAGATCCGTATGTATTTTGCAAATTTCTATGTCTACAATGCTCTGCACGGAGCTACTTTAGCTAATTGCTCCCAATTTTAATATGTATCTAGATCGAGACTTAGAGTCATCCAGATCTGTGTCAAAGCTTGCATCGACGTAACCCTTTACGACGAACCTTTTTGTCACCTCCATAATCGAGAAACATTTCCTTATTCCACTAAGGATAATTTTGACCGCTGTCCAGTGATCTACTCCTAGATCAAAATTGTACTCCCTTGCCAAACTCAGGGCAAGGTATACAATAGTTCTGGTACACAGCATGGCATACTTTATAGAACCTATGGCTGAGGCATAGGTAATGACTTTCATTCTCTCTCTATCTTCTGCCGTGGTCGGGCTTTGAGTCTTACTCAACTTCACACCTTGTAACACAGGCAAGAACTCTTTCTTTGACTGTTCCATTTGGAACTACTTCAAAATCTTGTCAAGGTATGTACTCATTGAAAAAACTTATCAAGCGTTTTGATCTATCTCTATAGATCTTGATGCTCAATATGTAAGCAGCTTCACCGAGGTCTTTCTTTGAAAAACTCCTTTCAAATACTCCTTTATGCTTTCCAGAAAATTCTACATTACTTCCGATCAACAATATGTCATTCACATATATTTATCAGAAATGATGCAGTGCTCCCACTCACTTTCTTGTAAATACAGGCTTCACCACAAGTCTGTATAAAACTATATGCTTTGATCAACTCATCAAAGCGTATATTCCAACTCTGAGATGCTTGCACCAGTCCATAGATGGATCGCTGGAGCTTGCATATTTTGTTAGCACCTTTAGGATCGACAAAACCTTCTGGTTGCATCATATACAACTCTTCTTTAATAAATCCATTAAGGAATGCAGTTTTGTTTATCCATTTGCCAGATTTCATAAAATGCGGCAATTGCTAACATGATTCGGACAGACTTAAGCATAGATATGAGTGAGAAACTCTCATCGTAGTCAACACCTTGAACTTGTCGAAAACCTTTTGCAACAAGTCGAGCTTTATAGACAGTAACATTACCGTCAGCGTCAGTCTTCTTCTTGAAGATCCATTTATTCTTGATGGCTTGCCGATCATCGGGCAAGTCAACCAAAGTCCACACTTTGTTCTCATACATGGATCCCATCTCAGATTTCATGGTCTCAAGCCATTTTGCGGAATCTAGGCTCACCATCGCTTCCTCATAGTTCGTAGGTTCGTCATGGTCAAGTAACATGATCTCCAGAACAGGATTACCATACCACTCTGGTGCGGAACTCACTCTGGTTGACCTACGAGGTTCGGTAGTAACTTGATCTGAAGTTACATGATCATCATCATTAGCTTCCTCACTAATTGGTGTAGGAGTCACAGGAACAAATTTCTATGATGAACTACTTTCCAATAAGGGAGCAGGTACAGTTACCTCATCAAGTTCTACTTTCCTCCCACTCACTTCTTTCGCGAGAAACTCCTTCTCTAGAAAGGATCCATTATAAGCAACGAATATCTTGCCTTTTGGATCTATGATAGAAGGTGTACCCAACTGTCTCCTTTGGGTATCCTATGGAGACACATTTCTCCGATATGGGTTTGAGCTTATCAGGATGAAACTTTTTCACATAAGCATCGCAACCCCAAATTTTAAGAAACGACAACTTTTGGTTTCTTGCCAAACCAAAGTTCATAAGGTGTCATCTCAACGGATTTAGATGGTGCCCTATTTAACGTGAATGCATCTGTCTCTAATGCATAACCCCAAAACGATAGTGGTAAATCGGTAAGAGACATCATAGATCGCACTATATCCAATAAAGTACGGTTATGACGTTCGGACACACCATTATGCTTTGGTGTTCGAGGTGGCATGAGTTTGTGAAACTATTCCACATTGTTTTAATTGAGGACCAAACTCGTAACTCAAATATTCTCTTCCACGATCATATCGTAGAAACTTCTATTTTCTTGTTAGGATGATTCTCCACTTCACTCTGAAATTCTTTGAACCTTTTCAAATGTTTCAGACTTGTGTTTCATCAAGTAGATATACCCATATCTGCTCAAATCATCTGTGAAGGTCAGAAAATAATGATACTTGCCGCGAGCTTCAACACTCATCGGATCGCATACATCAGTATGTATTATTTCCAATAAGTCAGTTGCTCGCTCCATTGTTCCGGAGAACGGAGTCTTAGTCATCTTGCCCATGAGGCATGGTTCACAAGCATCAAGTGATTCATAATCAAGTGATTCCAAAAGCCCATCAGGATGGAGTTTCTTCATGCGCTTTACACCAATATGACCTAAACGGCAATGCCACAAATAAGTTGCACTATCATTATTAACTTTGCATCTTTTGGCTTCAATATTATGAATATGTGTATCACTACGATCGAGATCCAACAAACCATTTTATTGGGTGTATGACCATAAAAGGTTTTATTCATGTAAATAGAACAACAATTATTCTATAATTTAAATGAATAACCGTATTGCAACAAACATGATCAAATCATATTCATGCTCAACGCAAATACCAAATAACACTTATTTAGTTTCAACACTAATCCCGAAAGTATACGGATTGTGCGATGATGATCATATCAATCTTGGAACCACTTCCAACACACATCGTCACCTCGCCCTTAACTAGTTTCTGTTCATTCTGCAACTACTGTTTCGAGTTACTACTCTTAGCAACTGAACCAGTATCAAATACCGAGGGGTTGCTATAAACACTAGTAAAGTACACATCAATAACATGTATATCAAATATAGCTTTGTTCACTTTGCCATCCTTCTTATCCACCAAATACTTGGGGCAGTTCCGCTTCCAGTGACCAATCCCTTTGCAGTAGAAGCACTCAGTCTCAGGCTTAGGTCCAGACTTGGGTTTCTTCACTTGAGCAGCAACTTGCTTGCCGTTCTTCTTGAAGTTCCCCTTCTTCCCTTTGCCCTTTTCTTGAAACTAGTGGTCTTGTCAACCATCAACACTTGATTTTTTTCTTGATTTCTACCTTCGTCGATTTCAGCATCACGAAGAGCTTGGGAATCATTTCTGTTATCCCTTGCATATTATAGTTCATCACGAAGTTCTAGTAACTTGGTGATAGTTACTAGAGAACTCTGTCAATCACTATCTTATCTGGAAGATTAACTCCCACTTGATTCAAGCGATTGTAGTACCCAGACAATCTGAGCACATGCTCACTGCTTGAGCTATTCTCCTCCATCTTTTAGCTATAGAACTTGTTGGAGACTTCATATCTCTCAACTCGGGTATTTGCTTGAAATATTAACTTCAACTCCTGGAACATCTCATATGGTCCATGATGTTCAAAACATCTTTGAAGTCCCGATTCTAAGCCGTTAAGCATGGTGCACTAAACTATCAAGTAGTCATCATATTGAGCTAGCCAAACGTTCATAACGTCTGCATCTGCTCCTGCAATAGGTCTGTCACCTAGCGGTGCATCAAGGACAAAATTCTTCTGTGCAGCAATGAGGATAAACCTCAGATCACGGATCCAATCCGCATCATTGCTACTAACATCTTTCAACTTAGTCGGGGTCGGTCGGGGGCGGAGCCGGCGCCGGGGTCGGTCGGGGTCGTGGTCGGGGGCGAGCGCTGAGGCCCGGCGAGGGCAGGGCTCCGGCGCGCGGGGCGACGGGGGATTTGGGGGAAAAGAGGCGGGATGAAGAGAGGAGTGGGGATTTTGGGGGTTAAGTGGGCATAGCAGTAGCGCGTTTAGGAAAAACGTGCTATAGCTAGTCCAGGTAGCTATAGCGGTTTCGTGTAGAAACCGCTACTGCTATCTTGACTAGCTGTAGCTCTTTTCTCACAAAACCGCTACTGCTATCTTGACTAGTTGTAGCTCTTTTCCGAGAGCAATGAACGAACGGAAGGCGATATATATTGCATCATTTGACGGTTAAATATGTATACAAACTAGGAACATATATATTACATTATTGGACCCATGCATAATAATGGCTAAGTGTGTATACAAAATATGAACATATATATTACATCATTTGACCGATAACATACGGTTCCTCAGCGTTGACGTTTTCGTTTTTGAGTCAGCTTCTTTCCCTTCTTGTTCGTTGAAGAATAATTGAGCCCCTCATTGTGACTTTGCCTTTTCCATGGAGTACGATTTTTCTTAGGTAATGTAGTATTGATTCTTCTTTTGACGTATACTTCATCATAATCGTCATCTTCCCTCATTGGGTTGCCGTACTGATCATACTCTTCCTCGTTGGCGACTCCATCCATTCCAATGATGTTCCTTTTGCCTCTCCTCACGACAACACGGCTGGGATTGCGCGGGTCGGTTATGAAGAAGCATTGTGTCACGTGCATAGCGTGTACCCATGGCTCGTTTTTTGCGATAGCATCCACGGTAGCGCTCTTGGCATCGGGTATAGTCATAGTAGTGAAATTCCGGTTTTCTCTTTCGACATTCTTAGCCCATGTGACACGGAACATCGTCGTGTTGTGCGGTCTAGAGTAGTCAAGCTCCCAGATCTCCTCGACCGTTCCGTAAAATCTTTCAGTTGCGCCGTTGTCGCTGCCGGTCATGCATTCCATCGTCACCCCTGAGTTCTGATCATCACTGTCCATATCTTTGGCCTCCATGTAGAACGTGTATCCGTTGATATCGTATGCCTGATAGGTTAGGAGGTTGGGCGAGGGGCCATGTGCTAAGGTGTATATGAGCAATCCGTCCTTAGAGCCCTCCTCCGGGGGATTAGCAATAATATGCTCTTTGAACCAATGCAGGAAAGTGGAGTTGTGCTCTCTAGTAACTTCGGTGTCCGTCCTGTATACCCCCTGGTCACGATACTTCTTTGCGATAATTTCTTTGTGCAGTGCCACAAAAGGATCTACCTCGTCTAGGTGTTGTAGCACTACCAAGTTTGCTATGTCACAATTGCTGCGTCGATCTAAGTATGCCACGTGCAGTTCCCTGCGACCGTTGGAGTGACCTTCTCCTTCGAGCCTCCCATCGTGCTTGTTAACGGGCAAACCAACACTAACACCAGGCGGCTGGTCTGCGCCATATAGAAAATTCTCACAGAAAGAGATGCACTCGTGTGTCAGATAGCCCTGGACGATGCTTCCATCCGGACGGGACATGTTACGAACGAATCCTTTGATGATCCCATTCATCCTCTCAAACGGCATCATGTTGTGCAGAAATGATGACCCCAGGTCTGTTATGTCGTCCACAATATGGACACACAGATGCACCATCACGTCAAAGAACGCGGGCGGGAAGTACATCTCAAGTTGATTCAGTATCACAACGGTATCTTCCTGTAGCCTTCAGAGCTGCTTCAGACTGATCGACTTTCGAGAGATGACGTCGAAAAAGTTGCAGAGACCAATAAGCATGTCACGGACGTGCTTGTCCATTATCCCTCTAAGGGCAACAGGTAGTATCTACATCATCATCACATGACAGTCATGGGACTTCATCCCGCTAAACCTTTTCTTGTCCGTGTATAGATATTTGCTTATCTTGCCACAATAACCGGAACTAAGTTTGACTCCAGTAAGGCACTTAAAGAATTGACCGATCTCAGCCTGACTTAAGGTGAAGCAAGAAGGGGGGCAATAATCCTCTTTCTTTATTTTCTTGCCCTTCTTCTCCCGCGCCTCTGTCTCCGTCTCTGTCTCGTCTGACATTTTACGGGCCGGCATGTGCAGATCTTCCCTGATTTTCAAATCTTGCAAGTCTTTTCTTGCCTTCGGCCCATCCTTGGTCTTATCCGGCATGTTCATCAGTGTCGCGAGCAAGCTCTCAAGGACATTCTTACAGATATGCATTTGATCAAGGCAATGAGGTGTATCGAGTTTGTGCGAGTACTCCAAGTCCCATAATACATACCTCGTCTTCCATACCTTCAGCAGCGGCTCCGGCGCCTTTTACATCGTCTTTCCCGACGCGGGGCACTCCTTCCAGTTTTTCAACAGCTCATCGATTTCGGCACTGCTCCGCTTACGTGGAGGTCCTCGATGCTCAACGTGACCATCGAATAGATCTCCACGGTTTCTCCACGGGTCGTCCTGTTCGAGCCATCTTCGATGCCCCATGTACACGATTTTCCCTGACCCCCCATCTTTCCTTGACGTTAGCTGCAGAGACGTCGTATCATCCATGCACTGCGTGCATCCGCAATATCCATGGCACACCTGGCCTGCGACATATCCATAACCGAGATAGTCGTGCACCGTTGTGATCAGCGCGGCTCCCATGTAGAAATACTCGGCTTTGCTGGCGTCCCATGTCTTGGCCGATGTTTTCCATAACGTGTCTAACTCCTCTTGAAGTAGCCGTAGATACAAATTAATATTATTTCCTGGTTGTTTTGGCCCTTGAATAAGCATGCTCATGTGAATGTACTTCGACTTCATGCACAACCAGGGGGAGGTTGTACATCCATACAAACACGGGCCATGTGCTATGGTTGGTGTTCTGGTTGCCAAACGAATTCATGCCATCGGTACACGCGCCGAGCACAATGTTCCTTGCATCACATTCGAAATACCGATAGAAGTTGTTCAACGCTCTCCACTGGCTTCCATCCCTGACGTATCTCAGCTTCGGATCATCTCCATCGTCGGGCTTCTTCCTCTCCGCGTGCCAGCGCATTAGCTTTGCTTCCTTGGGATCTACGAAATACCGCTGGAGACGGGGAGTGATCGGTAAGTACCATACAAATTTCTGGGGACATTTCTTCCCGGCCTTCTTGTATCGAGAAGCATTGCACAGCGGGCAGCTTGATTTTTCCACGTGCTCCTTCTGATAAATTATGCAACTGTTGATCCATGCATGGTATCTAATGTGCGGCAGATCAAGAGGGCACACGATCTTCTTGGCCTCATCAAAACTAGTAGGACATAGATTCCCCGCGGGAAGAACATCATTTGGGTACTTGAGATGCTCATCGAGGCTAGTGTCGGTCCATTTGTTTTTAGCCTTCGTCTTCAGGAGTTGGAGCGTGAAACTCAAGCGGGTCACCTCAGGATTGCAACCATCATACAATGCAGTGTTCGAGTCTACCACCAGTTGCTCCAGCTTAGCCTCCTCTCTAGAAGCAGCTCTCTCAGTACTCATCTCCTTGCGAAGCAGTGCTTGAACATGAGGGTCCCGCACGATTGAACTTAGTACCGACGAACTCTGCTGCGTGGATGAAAGTGCAACTATCCCTGGGTGGTTTTGGTAATTCCTAACAACATATAGCTCATTGAGCTAATGCTATTTCAAGATGAATATTTCAGGAAAGCTCAATGATTGGCATGGCATGGATTAGGAAGTGGACCCTTCAAATTGCTAAGGACAAAATATTGGCTCAAACTCAAAGCACAAGACTCTACATTTTCTATTTTAGTGATCCAAGATCACATTGAGTCTATAGGAAAAGCCTATTAAGAAGGGATGAGGTGTTGCTTAATGAGGTTCTTGCTCAAAATGCTTAGTGATATGCTCCAAAACCCTCCACTACTTTCTCATATCCACATCTGTCCCAAACCAAATATCCAACTCGGCCCCACCGATTCTTTCTATCCAGAGCCACCGAGTTCAGTTGACATAGCCATTGCCAAAAAAAACCTAGTCTTTTCGGTCTCACTAATACGTCCATTTTGCATAATGCTTTTATATCGATATTTATTGCTTTATGGGATGTTATTACACATTATGTCACAATACTAATGCCTATTCTCTCTTATTTTACTAGGTTTACATAAGGAGGGAGAATGCCGGCAGCTGGAATTCTGGGTTGGAAAAGGAGCAAATATTAGAGACCTATTCTGCACAACTCCAAAATTCCTGAAACTGCACGAAAGTTATTTTTGGAAATAATAAAAAATACTGAGCGGAAGAAATACCAGAGGGGGCCCACACCCTGGCCACGAGGGTGGGGGGCACGTCCCCTGTCTCGTGGGCCCCCTGTTGGCCCTTTGGTGCCCATCTTCTGCTATATGAAGTCTTTCGTCCGAAGAAAAATCATAAGCAAGCTTTCGGGACGAGACTCCGCCGCCACGAGGCGGAACCTTGGCGGAACCAATCTAGGGCTCCAGCAGAGCTGTTCTGCTGGGGACACTTCCCTCCGGGAGGGGGAAATCATCGCCATCGTTATCACCAACGCTCCTCTCATTGGGAGAGGGCAATCTCCATCAACATCTTCACCAGCACCATCTCTTCTCAAACCCTAGTTCATCTCTTGTATCCACTTCTTGTCTCCAAGTCTGGGATTGGTACCTGTAGGTTGCTAGTAGTGTTGATTACTCCTTGTAGTTGATGCTAGTTGGTTTATTTGGTGGAAGATCATATGTTCAGATCATTTATGCATATTAATACTCCTCTGATTATGAACATGAATATGCTTTGTGAGTAGTTACATTTGTTCCTGAGGACATGGGAGAAATCTTGCTATTAGTAGTCATGTGAATTTGGTATACGTTCGATATTTTGATGAGATGTATGTTGTCTATCCTCTAGTGGTGTTATGTGAACGTCGACTACATGACACTTCACCATTATTTGGGCCTAGAGGAAGGCATTGGGAAGTAATAAGTAGATGCTGGGTTGCTAGAGTGACAGAAGCTTAAACCCTAGTTTATGCGTTGCTTCATAAGGGGCTGATTTGGATCCATACATTTCATGCTATGGTTAGGTTTACCTTAATACTTCTTTTGTAGTTGCGGATGCTTGCAATAGGAGTTAATCATAAGTGGGATGCTTGTCCAAGTAAGGGCAGCACCCAAGCACCGGTCCACCCACATATCAAATTATCAAAGTACCGAACGCGGATCATATGAACGTGATGAAAACTAGCTTGACGATAATTCCCATGTGTCCTCGGGAGCGCTTTTCTCTATATAAGAGTTTGTCCAGGCTTGTCCTTTGCTACAAAAAGGATTAGGCCACCTTGCTGCACTTTATTTACTTTTGTTACTTGTTGCTCGTTACCAATTATCTTATCACAAAACTATCTGTTACCTATAATTTCAGTGCTTGCAGAGAATACCTTGCTGAAAACCGCTTATCATTTCCTTCTGCACCTCGTTGGGTTCGACACTCTTACTTATCGAAAGGACTACGATAGATCCCCTATACTTGTGGGTCGTCACTCACCGATAGGGATCTCGGTCTCACCGAGATGGGATTGTAATCTCTCTGTTTCCCTTCATAACGTTTCGGTCCAACCGAGATGAGCGATCGGTCCCACCGAGATTGCAATGCAAACACTCTGTTTCCTTTTCGTAATGTTTCGGTCCCACCGAGATGAGCGAATCGGTGCCACCGAGTTTGCTTGATCAACACTCTGTTTGACTATTACCAAAATTGGTCACACCGAGTTTGTGTAATCGGTCACACCGAGATTACGTTATGCCCAAACCCTAATGATATCGGTTCCACCGAGTTGACATGTCGGTCCCAACGAAACACCTAACGGTCACATTATGAACCAAGTCGGTCTGACCGAGTTCTCTGAATCGGTCCCACCGAGTTTGGTGATTTGTGTGTAATGGTTAGATTTTGTGTGGAGGCTATATATACCCCTCCACCCACTCTTCATTCATGGAGAGAGCCATCAGAACATGCCTACACTTCCAATACATATTTTCTAAGAGAGAACCACCTACACTTGTGTTGAGGTCAAGATATTCCATTCCAACCACATAAATCTTGATCTCTAGCCTTCCCCAAGTTGCTTTCCACTCAAATCTTCTTTCCACCAAATCCAATCCTATGAGAGAGAGTTGAGTGTTGGGGGGACTATCATTTGAAGCACAAGAGCAAGGAGTTCATCATGAACACACCATTTGTTACTTCTTGGAGAGTGGTGTCTCCTAGATTGGCTAGGTGTCACTTGGGAGCCTCCGTCAAGATTGTGGAGTTGAACCAAGGAGTTTGTAAGGGCAAGGAGATCGCCTACTTCGTGAAGATCTACCCTAGTGAGGCAAGTCCTTCATGGGCGACGACCATGGTGGGATATACAAATTTGCTTCTTCATCGACCCTTCGTGGGTGGAGCCCTCCGTGGACTCGCGCAACCGTTACCCTTTGTGGGTTGAAGTCTCCATCAACATGGATGTACGATAGCACCACCTATCGGAACCACGGATAAAAAATCTCCGTGTCAACATTGCATTTGCTCCCTCAAACTCCTCCCTTTACCTTCATATGCAATTGTTTTACATTCCGCTGCTATACTCTTAGAATTGCATGTGTAGGTTGATTGCTTGACTTGTTCTAAGTTGCTAAAATCTGCCAAGAACTAAAATTGGGAAAAGGCTAGATTTTTATTTGGTCAAGTAGTCTAGTCACCCCCCCTCTAGACATACTTTCGATCCTACAAGTGGTATCAGAGCTTTGGTCTCCATTTGCTTTGATTTGCATAGCTTTTGGTGGTCATAGCCTTGGTTTCACAACCTAGGCGAGTATGGCGTCTAGCGAGGGAAATTACCACCGTAGAGGTCCTTACTTTGATGGTACAAATTTTGCTAGTTGGAAGCATAAGATGAAAATGCATATTCTTGGACATAACCCCGCCGTTTGGGCTATTGTGTGTATTGGCTTGCAAGGTGAATTCTTTGATGGGAAAGAACCTAACCGTGAGGCTACCGCGGAAGAGTTGAAGATGCTACAATACAATGCTCAAGCTTGTGATATTCTCTTCAATGGATTATGCCCCGAAGAGTTCAACAAAATCTGCCGTCTTGAGAATGCAAAGGAAATTTGGGATACCTTGATTGATATGCACGAAGGTACCGACTCCGTCAAGGAATCCAAATTGGATGTGCTTCAAAGTCAACTTGACAAGTTCAAAATGAAGGATGGTGAAGGTGTCGCTGAAATGTACTCTAGGCTTGCTCTCATCAAAAATGAGATTGCCGGCTTAGGAAGTGAAGAGATGACCGACAAATTCATCATCAAGAAGATCCTAAGAGCCTTGGATGGAAAATATGATACCGTGTGCACATTGATCCAAATGATGCCAAATTACAAAGATCTCAAGCCAACGGAAGTCATTGGAAGAATTGTTGCTCATGAGATGTCACTCAAGGATAAAGAAGAGCTTCACAACAAGTCAAGTGGTGCTTACAAAGCCTCGTGTGATGCTCCCACATCATCATGTGAGAAGCAAACCTTCAATGAAGAATTGAGCCTAATGGTAAAGAACTTCAACAAGTTCTACAAGAGTAGAAGCAAAGAAAGAAGTTCCAAGTCAAGGTCCTACAATGACAAAAGATCTTCTAGTCGTGAGCGAAATTGCTACAATTGTGGAAGACCCAGACACTACTCCAATGAGTGTACGACCCCCTACAAAAGAAGAGAAGATTCTACCAAAAGAAGAAGTAGAAGAGAAGAATCACCACCAAGAGAAAGGAGGAGTAGAGATGATTGTTATAAACAAAAACCCTCTCGGAGAAGCAAGGATTCGGAAAGGAAAGAAAAGTCATCAAGGAGCTACACAAAAAGAAGACATCAAGCTCATGTTGGTGAACGGGTATCCGGCTCCGACTCCGACAATCACTCCGAAAGAAGTTATCACTCCAACTCTGAATATACTCAAGATGAAGGTGTTGCCAGTCTAGCTCTTGTGTCAACCAACTCCTACGACATATTTGACTCACCAAATGAAGGAATTGGAAGATGCTTCATGGCCAAAGGTCCAAAGGTAACACATCCCGAGTATGTTGATTTCAATAGTGATGAAGATGATTTGCTAGGTGATGATGATTTACTTGTTGACAACTCTAGTGATGAAGAGTACGATGAAACGTCAATTAATCATGCTAATCAAGATAAAATGAATGATGATGATAAGAAGGAGATTGAGCGTCTAACTCAAGAACTAAACACTCTTAAGTTAGCTCATGAAACTACCTTGGAAAATCATCGAGAACTTTTAAAGACTCATGATAAGCTACGCTTTGAAAAGCTCAACCTTGAGCAAGAGCATGAGTTTTTAAAGGCAATCAATGATGATCTTCGCAAGAAAAGTTCTTCTTACATTGCCAAGCGTTTACTCTTATCTACTTACATGCCACAAGTTAAATCTAGTAACAAGAACAAGAAAGATGCATCATCTAGTAGTAACAACAATCATGCGAAATCCAATGTTGTTGCTTCTAGTAATTCTCTTGATTCCACTAATAATTCTCTTAGCCAAGTAACACTTGAGCAAGAAAATAGCTTATTGAAGGGAATTATAGAGAAAGGTGTTTACAAGAGCCTTGCCGGAAGTAAGCAATTTGAGGAAATTATGCGCAAGCAAGGAAGACACCGGAAGAATCAAGGTGTTGGTTTTGAACGAAAGTTCAATGCCAATGGAGTTGAGCGGGAAGAAGATCAATACTCCAAGACGAAGTTTGTTCCTCAACAAGAGAAGTATGATCGTACTTCTTTCAAAGGGACACAAGCTCAAGATGATCTTCCACCACAAGACCACAAGCAAAAAGGTAAGGACAAGCTTCAAGAGGAAATTGATGCATATGAAGAAGCACCTAAGGCCTTGGTCAAGTGGGTTCCCAAGACTACATCAAGTCCTACCTCATCAAGTACAACTACAAGTCCAAGGATTCCCATCAAGATGTTGTGGATCCAGAAGAAGAACTAGAGAGTTCTTGAGGGTGACTCCGCCAACATACTTCACTCTTATCAATTTGGCAAGGACAAGTGCAAACAACTTCCATATCTTGCACCAGTTCAAGGAGTCACAAACCCTCTTGTTGGTAAGACAAGGGACAAGGTAACCTAATGCTTTCATGGACATCATCTTGTGTATGCATCACTCTATGTCTATGGATATCCTTGTTTCTTCCTTGTGGGACTAACCCATGTAGGTATTGAAAGTGCAACTCACTCCAAAGGATTGCTCCAAATGATCTACATCAACATTGAGCATCTACATCTTCAACACCTACATGAAGTCATCATCGACAAAACCCAAGGTTAGTTCATCCCTCTTAGGGGCGATATCACATCTAGGGGGAGCTTTACTCTAATCAATTGAGCTAAAGCAACTCTAATGGTGTGAACACAACAATGCTTTATGTAAAAGTGGTAACCCCACTTGTGCTTAAACGATGAGTATGACCTATGATCAAATGTTCTCATTTGACTCCTATGTCAATGTACTCATATATAGATGACTTAGTCATCGCCAAACTGCTTGATAGATGCTAGAGTGTTTGTGCATGCTTTGTCACATATTTCATTTGCCATTTTATTGTGTGAGCATGTTGGTTACATATTTTACTCATTCGAGGACATCCATTTGTTGTTTTGATTGTTTGGTTCTTTCTCTTTTGCCAAATGGATGGACAAGAATGCCTAAGAACTCCCTCTAGCTATCTATGCTTTTCTCGTCTCAAACTCTATTCACGCTACATCACAAAGTTTGATCAAGTCAGATTCGAACCACTCTGTGTGAGGAGCACTCGGAGTTCCCGATTCGTCATAGACTTAAACCTCCACAACCACTTTGTGCATCTCGGTCTGACCGATTCATCCTTTTCGGTCCTACCGTGTCACTAAGTTGATCTAGGGTTTTCAATCTCGGTGCAACCGATTAGTACTTTTCGGTCACACCGAGTTGCAGTAACTGCTTGCAGTTTTGCATCTCGGTGCCACCGAATCGTTCCACTCGATCACACCAACAGGGTCAGGTTATATATACCGACGGGCCAAAATTTGGAAATTTTTCCTAACCTCCTCGCCCGCGCGTAACCTACTCTGCCTCCTCGGCTCTCCGGATCGTCCTCTCATTGCTAGCGACCTCCCGCCGCTGGTCTCCGCCGCCGTCAACGGAAATCTCCACTGCCATTGCCGCCGTAGCAAGTTCGTCGCCGAACTAGGGTACGAACTTGAACTTTGTGCTAATCCTTAACTCCGATTCTTAGCACATTGCTTTGCCATGATTCTTGCCGCGATTGAAATCATCCTGTCCAGCGAAAACATCCCGTAGATTAGTTTTGAGTTGAAAATTTGGGGTTAGGTCTCCGCCGAATTCATCTCGGACCGACTGAGTTGTAGAAATCGGTCTCACTGATTTTGGCTTAGGCCAGTGCACATGCATTTTCGGTCTGACCGAAAATTGCAAATTGGTTTGACCGAGTTCGATTCTCTGTGAAACCCTAGCAGTCTCGGTACCACCGAACTGTGACTCGGTCTGACCGAGTTCACTAGTTTAGGTTCCAAAAGCTGCTTCGGTATCACCGAGTTTACAAATCGGTAGATCCGAAATGCTTTCTATGAAGAACTAAAACTAAGTTTTTAAGTCATCCTTTTTGCAAAACTCCTGTACTTTGTGATGCTCATCTACTCTACCTCATCTATAACCTATTCACAGGGTCTGCTGTCAGAGTATTTGCAGAGATGTCTGACCAAAGTGACAGCCAGAACAAGTCAGAAGAGCAGGTTCAGTTGAGTGAGGGCACTAGTCCCTCAGGCAGCTATGATGAAGGCAGCAGGAGCACTCCAAGCAATCTTCCAAAGGCTGCCACTAGGACTAGGAAGAAGAAAACTTCTGATTCAAAGGATGAAGATTATGTGGCCGTTGAGGATGAAGCCACTTCAAGGAAAAAGGTGCTAAAAAAGGAGTATGGCACAACTGCTACAACAAAGCCTGGACTAGAAACAAAGGCTCCAGCAAGAAGAGTTCGAATGTCAAAATCCTGAGCCTCCACTCAAGAAACAATGGAGTTCACTCTTGAACCCAAGGAAACTGGAGATGGCAAGAAGAGAAAAGAAAGGGTCAAGAAGACCATTGCCAGAGTTATTGGGGAGCTCATCAACTCAAAGATGGGCACATGCACATATCTTTTGGACAAAGAGCACCTACCCATCTATCCTGAATTTGAAGATAACAAAGTAGTGATGAATGAGAATGAACCATCTTCAGCTCAAGCACATGAGAAGAGAGAGAAGGCTAAGGCAGAGAAGGCTGCAAAGATGCCTACAGTAGAGGAGGCATCTCAGGTATTCTTGAAGAGCAAGCAAGACCAGCTTGGATATCTGATCCAATCCACCCTGAGGATTGAGAAGGGCTTGGCCACCCTGGCCAAGAACCAGGAGAGTCTGGAGAGGATCATTGAGCGAAAATTCTATGACCTTGATGTCAAGGTAACAGAAATCCAAACTGCAGTTGAGCAACTTCAGGAGGAAGCAGAGGAGAAGAAGGGCAAGTCTACCACATATGCTTTTGCCAGAGTGCCGAGAGGACAGAGATCTATAGCCGTGCCAGTGACAGACACCAGAGCTACAACATCAACACCAGCAGTTACAGCTCCAGTTCCACCTCCAGCAGCTACTCCACCAGCTCCAGCTACTTCATCTGAAGCCTTCGTCCTTGGAGTTCTCTCAACACCACCTCCCGAAGATCAAGCCTGAGAGTCGTTTAGCACTATGCATTTTTGAACTTTTTGGTAACTTGCTGCCAAAGGGGGAGGAAAATGTATAGATCATAGCTTCGAGAGAGAGTGTTGCCTTTTTATTCTCTCTTTGCACTTATTTGGTTTGGTTTGAAACTTTATGTCCTTGTGAGATACTTGTTTGATCGTATGCTACCCCTTAATGCTTGTTGGATGATATTATCTTTATATCCTCTTATGATCATTCACTTTGCTTGGTGATGAGTGCATGTCTTTTAATTTCTATCATTTTGAGCGCTCCACCAAGATGTATGTGACATGGAAGAGTAACCCATGATCCTAATCGATTGTGCATTTGCATTCAAAAGCAAATTTTAAATAATGCACAAATCCTATGTGAGAGAGAGTTGAGTGTTGGGGAGACTATCATTTGAAGCACAAGAGCAAGGAGTTCATCATCAACACACCATTTGTTACTTCTTGGAGAGTGGTGTCTCCTAGATTGGCTAGGTGTCACTATGGAGCCTCCGTCAAGATTGTGGAGTTGAACCAAGGAGTTTGTAAGGGCAAGGAGATCGCCTACTTCGTGAAGATCTACCCTAGTGAGGCAAGTCCTTCGTGGGCGACGGCCATGGTGGGATAGACAAGGTTGCTTCTTCGTGGACCCTTCGTGGGTGGAGCCCTCCGTGGACTTGCGCAACCGTTACCCTTCGTGGGTTGAAGTCTCCATCAACGTGGATGTACGATAGCACCACCTATTGGAACCACGGAAAAAAAATCTCCGTGTCAACATTGCATTTGCTCCCTCAAACTCCTCCCTTTACCTTCATATGCAATTGTTTTACATTCCGCTGCTATACTCTTAGAATTGCATGTGTAGGTTGATTGCTTGACTTGTTCTAAGTTGCTAAAATCTGCCAAGAACTAAAATTGGGAAAAGGCTAGATTTTTATTTGGTCAAGTAGTCTAATCACCCCCCCTTTAGACATACTTCCGATCCTACAGTGGAGTCCACGTCGTTCTCTCCACCGCCATGTCCGGCCCCTTCTCCTCCGCCATGTCCAGCCTCTTCCCCTCCGCCATTATCGATCATCTCTTCGTCTTGCCCCGTGTCGTCACTGCCTGCCCCGTCGGCGTCCTCAACATCGTCATCCTCATCTACAATTATCCACCGAGTATAGCCATCCATGAAACCAGTCATGAGCAGGTGCGCTTCGACACGACCATCATCATAGGGGTCGAGCCAAACTATTCCTTTGCATTTTCGACACGGACATAAAACCTCTGTCCGGTTATATTCTTTCATGTCCTGCACCGCCGACCGCAACCACCTGTCCACCATCGTTCCACTGACCATCATGAACGTCTGCACGGTAATAATAAACAAATTGATTATAAAAATGCATGCATGCATCAAAATCATACAAAAATTTGGCATGACCTTCCCTAAAAATAGGACATATAGATCTAGCGTTTGCTCGAAATTCACCGAAACGGAAATAAATCGACATTTCGGCAAAACATAGGCAACTCAAAAGCACAATTTGGCGTCAACTCATGCCACACACACAATTTCCATCATATTGCCCAATTATCATATCACACACATACACATATTTCCATTTTGCAAAAGCATGAAATTTTAATCACCTCTATCTCGAGATCGAGCACACGGTGGAGATGATGATGTAGGGAGATCAAAAGTGCACAAAGCTCTTCTTGACAAAGATAGATCTAGTTAGGGGGCAAATAGGTCACTTAACTAAATGCTACATCTACCTAGCTAGCTAATTTGGGAGGAGACAACTTCAACTAGTGGAGGGGGAAGGAAAAAGAGAAAGGAGATGCATTAATGGAGGTGGTGTAGTTAGCTAGGAGTAATGAAGAGAGAGTAAGGTAGGTAGAAGAGGGAGAGTAATGGGGGGATAAGTATTGAGGAAGAAGAAGAGTGAGAGAGGGATGATGTGGGAGGTAGGGGAAAGGGAGGAGAGGAGATGGGGGAGGGGAGGACAGGTGGAAAAAGGTGGTGGAGTGTTGCGTCTTAGCAGTAGCGCGGGAGGAAAAACGCGCTACTACTAAGTGCGTAGCAGCAGTGCCCTTTCGTCACACGCGCTACTGCTAAACGGGCCAACCTTGTGGACAATTTCAAAATTAGCAGCAGCGACGTGACTAAAAAGCGCGCTACTACTATTGCATTAGCAGTAGCGTGCATCGTGACAGCGCGCTCCTGGTAAACTTAGGTTGTTGGGTACCGTCGGTATATTTTTGTAGCAGCGCGGTTTAGACGTCACGCGCTACTGCAAAATTTACATCAGTAGTGTGCTTTTCTTAACCTCGCTACTGCTAATTAGCAGTAGCGCCTCTTTTTGTGCCGCGATGCTGCTAAGCTTCTGTGTATAAGGTTTTCCCTAGTAGTGACTATATACAATGGAGGATGCCTGCCTGGGTTTGTCTCTCTTTAGAGTATCTCACACAAGGCGGTGGTGGCCTCTCTCTCTCTCACCGTTGGTCACTGATCTGGCCGCATCCCGTCCGCCGGCGGAAAGGGAGGATGTGCATCGTTTCTCTGTTCAACGGCGTCGAGGCAGCTCGTCCCGATCTGCGGTACCCGCCATTCTCTCTGACCAAGCTCCGGCGCGGTAGGGCCTACGCCACCTGCTCGATGCCGCAGTATGGGCAGATCCCGCCCGCCGCCGCTCTCCTAGTTACATCCTGATGACCCCCAGGTATCCCCTCTGGCCTTGCTCCACTTCCCATCTTCCCACGTCGCTGCATGTGGAAAATCTTGCATGTGGATCTTCCATAGTTCTTTGCCCAAAACGTAGCTCGTCCGGCGTACTTTCCATATTGCAATCTCGTCCTCACACCGTTTTAGACAAACACAACCGTGTTGTTATCTTCCCTTAGGACAAGGAATATGCTTCTTTTTTGTCGTCGTATGTGTCATCAACTGTTACTGGCCAGTAATTGTTTCCTTTCTACCTCTTTTTTGCAAACAGGGCTATCCATTTCACCTCGTTGCTATTGTGACCTATTGGTGAACTGCACAAATCACTTTTTTCTTAAGAGTGTTTTGTGCAGCTGTACTAAAATGTCACACGGGCAACGTCTCTACATTTTAGTGCCACTGCACAATGGGAGATTGGTTTTGCTCTATCCACCTCATCCAACTCCGAGCCTAATCTTCTCCAACTATTTTGTTAATCTTCTCCAACTTGTTAGTCTTAAGAGAGACTACAAAGGTGACCGACTTCTATTTGTGTGTTTATTGTTTCATCAACAATCCTCTATTATTGTAATCACACTTAATATCTTTGGAACAGGGACGCTCAGCTCTATTTTAGTGGAACTGCACAAAATGATCGGAACTGCTCCAGACAGCTTTTTTTCCCAACATGCCTTGTTGATTTTGACAGAGCTGGGGGGACTTTGCTGCCAATCATAGCATGGATCAATTTTAATTTAACACCTTCTCACAACTTTGTCTTCAGTTGTGATGTAATTATTAGCTCTGAACTGCTAATCATTGAGATGCATTAGCAAGGAAGTTAGTTTTTATTGTTTTTGAAAGAGCATGGATGGAAAGACACACAAAACAAAAGCTGAAAGCTTAGAGCATTGCACAATTTCATGTCGCTGGAAAATTATTTGTATAGTACGTCGAATATATGTTCATAAGTCTATGCTTTGTCAAAACGTTGCATGCAAGGTTTAATCATTCGTTGTTCACGCATGCATTCCCGATATTAATACGTTGGTAAAGACAATTTCTTGAGGAAAACGAGCCCATGAATTGAGTACAAAGGGGACCAATAAGCCAGGACGGAGGGAGTACTAGTAGTGAACCGGAAGGAGGGAGTAGGTACTAGTAGTACTCTGACACTGAATGAACTGTTGCATGTCCACCGCCTGGGCGAGGGTAGGTTGCATTAGTTAAAAGGTGTAAACGAGCTTCACCTTGTCCTGCAAGCTTCTCCTCGTTCTGCGAGTTGACGGGACACACCAAAAAGTAGTGCTAGTCCATACTCCCTCCTTTCCGGTTAATATGGCTGAATCTTTTTGCGGGTAAATGAGAGAGCTTTATTCATATGTAAGCATTCTTAGGACGATCAGCCAAGAGACTGGTCACTAGGAAGCGAGGTACCCCGCAAAAAAAGAAGGAAGCGAGGTGTTTCATCAAGCCAGCTCTCGGCCACATTCAAAGTGCAGCAAGCACGGTTCGCACAAAGACACGTCGCAAGATTTGCTGACCAGTTTACATGCTGAATAGCAAAAAAAGAGAAAATATTACCGAGCACTCCTATTTGTAACAGGATATGAGCCAGAATTAAGCAAGAATTGTGGTGATTGTTCCATGCAATCAACTTCCATTATCACATGCGAGAACCCTCAAAGAGAACCAAATGTGTTGAAGATTGCTTTATCACATTTAAAAAAAATAAGAGTGCAGGCGCTCCTCCATCTGGTTCCTAGTAGTACTAGTACATACCTCTATAGTAGTAGTACTAGTACTAGTAAACTTTGCGCTTGGCTGTTCGCCTCTTCGGGAAGTCGAACAATAATGGTACTAGTATAGTGTATGCTTCTGGCAATCTGACATCGAATTAACTGTTGCACGTCCACCGCCTGAGCGAGGGAGAGCTTGCATTAGTCAAAAGTTTCTCCTTGTCCTGCGAGCCACCGCGCGCAAGCTTCTCCCGTCTTGCAAGCTTCTCCTCGTTCGGCAAGTTGACGGGACACAACAAAGTAGTAATGCTAGTCCATAGTGCCTCCTTTCTGGTTAATATGGCTTAATTTCAAACAAGATAAATACACTGTATGTCACTGTATATTTGTAAAAATACGGTCAATGGACTTCATAATACGCTCATTGCGCTCAATATATACATTTTCAGGTGTTTATACGGTCACTAGCTCACCCTGGGTGAGTATGTGTGTGCATGCACGTGTAGGTTGAGCACTTGAGCGTGACCGTGTGTGTTCCGTCGTGTGCTCGGACATGCATGCATTAGGGCGTCACGCGCGTTTTTGCGTCCATGTGTACGTGGGACTGTTGCATGCATGCACGAGGTTGTAGTCCCTCACATTCACATGTTCATAAGTCTATGCTTTGTCAAAACGTTGCATGCAAGGTTTAATCATTCGTTGTTCACGCATGCATTCCCGATATTAATACGTTAGTAAAGACAATTTCTTGAGGAAAATGAGCCCATGAATTGAGTACAAAGGGGACCAATAAGCCAGGACGGAGGGAGTACTAGTAGTGAACCGGAAGGAGGGAGTAGGTACTAGTAGTACTCCCTCCGTCCCAAAATTCTTGTCTTACATTTGTCTAAATACGGATGTATCAAGTCACGTTTTGATATTAGATACATCTGTATCTAGACAAATCTCAGACAAGAACTTTGGGACGGAGGGTGTACTACGTAACAATGTGCAGTAACAAAATTCCTCTATGCGCATCCTGTCTACGTGTCATGCAAGAAAATAGAGATAAATACAAGTGAGACTCAGGAACGGTCATACACGTAGGGGGAGTACGTGTAGGGGCCACTAAGGAGCAGTCAAATCACACCGTAAGTTAGTCGGAAGAAGCAACCATCATTTCAGTCTTCAATGACACGTACGCAATATAAAATGGTTGATATGGAGAGAAAAAGAAAACCACTATATCTACACTAGCAGGAACCTATGCTACAAGCCTGCTTGCTTGGGTTGCTCTCTTCACAAGCATAGAACAACGGTGGCCACACCGCTGGTCACAGATCCGGCCTGATCCCGCCGCTGGGGTAAGGGAACGATGTTCTGCGTAGACGCGGTCGACATCGACCAGGGACAAAACCCACGGTCGGTGCGTCCCAATCGAGGGTCCCCGCGGTATGGGCTGATGCCGCCTCCCAACCGCCCTTCTAGCTACAGCCCGACGTCCCAGGTACATCTTCCTTTTGGAGACGGCTTGCTCCACTGCCGCAGCTCCCCACATAGCTCCATCTCCATGTCGATCTTTCTCTACTTCTACCGGCTTCTATTTGTGATGAGTTTATGTCTCATGAACTAGTGCCAATACTATTATTCTAATCACACTTCTTCAATGTCTTTACCATCAGGGATGCTCAGCTCGATTTTAGTGGAACTGCACAAAAGCATCGTATGATCCGAGGGTGCCAGCCGTCTTTCGTTTGACAGGTTCTACCTAGCTAGGAAATTAAATATCGTTTAGGGTTTATTGTTTAAGTCGTAGTGACCCCCTCAGTAGTTATTCTTTTGTACACGCTCTCACAACTTTTGTCTTTAGTTGTCAAGTAAATATTGGCTATGATATGTGAATCATTGAGATGCATCAGCATGCGTGTTAGTTTTCCTTTGTATTTGATGGAATGTTGTAATGGGGCAACCTTGGAGTAGGAATGAAAATGGAGTGGAAAGTTTCCGTTTTTCCGGAGAAAAAATGGAAACGGAGAGAAACCAACGTTTCGTTTCGTTGGATCGCGCCATCGAGCAAAACCAATGTTTAAATCACGTCTGTCGCGTTCGTGTCTCACCCTCCTCCACGGCTCCACCCCACACGGTCGCTCGGCATGCCACTCACCACAAAAACTTCCCCGCCTGCTTGTCGATGGATCGCGCCATGGAGTACTAGAACTACTGGAAGAGATTGACGAGTTGGGGGAGGACAGCTAGCTGTAGCACGGACTCCCAAGAACTTTGTACATGCATGTTGTGGCCGGCTATTGTGACCTTTGAACGCGGAGCAGTCGCGTGCACCAGGAAGCGGCACGGGTGATGCTCTCTCGGCCTGCGCGCCGCTTCAATGTCGGCGCTAGTGAGAGGTCGCGTCTGCTCTGCTCGGGCATGAATGCGGCACTGACCGTTTCAGGCGGGAAGCACGCGCGTGTGATGAAGAGGGTTCGGGTTGGTCAGTGATAACCCACAAGTAGAGGGGATCGCAACAGTTTTCGAGGGTAATGTATTCAACCCAAATTTATTGATTCGACACAAGGGGAGCCAAAGAATATTCTCAAGTATTTGCAGCTGAGTTGTCAATTCAACCACACCTGGAAGACTTAATATCTGCAGCAAAGTATTTAGTAGAAAAGTAGTATGGAAGTAACGGTAACTGTGGCAAAAGTAAGAGTAGCAGTTTTGTAGTAATTGTAACAGTGGTAACGGTAAAGTAACTAGGTAGAGATCAATATGTGAAAAGCTCGTAGGCATTGGATCAGTGATGGATAATTGTGTCGGATGCGATTCCTCATGCAATAGTTATAACATAGGGTGACACAGGACTAGCTCCAGTTCATCAATGTAATGTAGGCATGTCTTCCGAATATAGTCATATGTGCTTATGGAAAAGAACTTGCAGGACATCTTTTGTCCTACCCTCCCGTGGCAGCGGGGTCCTATTGGAAACTAAGGGATATTAAGGCCTCCTTTTAATAGAGTACCGGACCAAAGCATTAACACTTAGTGAGAACATGAACTCCTCAAACTACGGCCATCACCGGGAGTGGTCCCGATTATTGTCACTTCGGGGTTGCCGGATCATGACACATAGTAGGTGACTATTGACTTGCAAAATAGGATCAAGAACTCACATATATTCATGAAAACATAATGGGTTCAGATCTGAAATCATGGCACTCGGGCCCTAGTGACAAGCATTAGCATAGCAAAGTCATAGCAACATCAATCTCAGAACATAATGGATACTAGGGATCAAACCCTAACAAAACTAACTCGATTACATGATAAATCTCATCCAACCCATCACCGTCTAGCAAGCCTACGATGGAATTACTCACGCACGGCAGTGAGCATCATGAAATTGGTGATGGAGGATGGTTGATGATGATGACGGTGACGGATTCCCCTCTCTGGAGCCCCGAACGGACTCCAGATCAGCCCTCCCTAGAGAGATTAGGGCTTGGCGGCGGCTCCATATTGTCAATGCATGGCTTGCTCGAAACAACGGGTGCCTCCAACTAACAACAGTCCTGGGGGGAGTTGCTCGAAACAACGGGTGCCTCCAACTAACAACAGTCCTGGGGGGAGTTTTATTTGCAATTACTTTGATTTGGTTTGAGCATGGGATTGGGCATCCCGGTGACCAGCCATTTTCCCGTGAGTGAGGAGCGGAGTCCACTCCTCTTAAGAATAACTTTTCTAGCATGGAAGATACAGACAGCCCTATTTGATACATGAGATATTCGACCATACAAAACAGAATTTCATTTGAAGGTTTAGAGTTTGGCACATACAAATTTACTTGGAACGGCAGGTAGATACCGCATATAGGAAGGTATGGTGGACTCATATGGAATAACTTTGGGGTTTATGGAAGTGGATGCACAAGCAGTATTCCCGCTTAGTACAAGTGAAGGCTAGAAGGAGACTGGGAAGCGACCAACTAGAGAGCGACAACAGTCATGAACATGCATTAAAATTAATCAACACTGAGTGCAAGCATGAGTAGGATATAATTCACCATGAACATAAATATCATGGAGGCTATGTTGATTTTGTTTCAACTACATGCGTGAACATGTGCCAAGTCAAGCCACTCGAATCGTTCAAAGGAGGATACCACCCTATCATACCACATCACAACCATTTTAATAGCATGTTCGCACGCAAGGTAAACCATTATAAACTCCTAGCTAATTAAGCATGACATGAGTAACTATAATCTATAATTGTCATTGCAAACATGTTCATTCATAATAGGTTGAATCATGAACGATGAACTAATCATATTTACAAAAACAAGATAGGTCGAGTTCATACCAGTTTTTCTCATCCCAATCAGTCCATCATATATCGTCAGTATTGCCTTTCACTTGCACAACCGAACGGTGTGGATAATAATAATAGTGCACGTGCATTGGACTAAGCTGGAATCTGCAAGCATTTAATACACAGGAGAGGACAAGGTAATATGGGCTCTTGGTTAAATCAACAATAATGCATATAAGAGCCACTTCAACATTTTTATTAAGGTTTCCTCCTCTCGACCCCCAAAGAAAAGAAAAGAAATAAAACTATTTACACGGGAAAGCTCCCAACAAGAAAAAGAAGAATGAGAAATCTTTTTGGGTTTTCTTTTAATTATTACTACTATAGGCATGGAAGGTAGACTAGCTAAAAGCTACAGCTATTTTTTGGTTTTTCTTAAGGTTTTTCAAACACACAAAAAGAAACTTAGAGAAGGAAAATAAACTAGCATGGATAGTACAGTAAAAAAGTATGAGCACTGACAACTAGAATGAGGGTGTGAACATGAATGTAATGTCGGTGAGAAATACGTACTCCCCCAAGCTTAGGCTTTTGGCCTAAGTTGGTATATGCCCAAGGATCAAAGCTGCTCTCAAGAATTCATCACAAGGCCATTCACACGGATGAACTTCCGCGGTGCGAGGAAGATTATATTTGGGCTTCTTATTCTCTTCACTTTGCTTATCCTTCGAGCTTCGGCTCGAAGAGCCCCTCAATAGTCTCCTCATCATTTTTTGAAAATTTACGAAATTTTTAGTAACTAAAAATAAAAGTGAACCAAACTCAACAAATCTGATATCAGCTACTCCCACAAGTGCCTAGAGACTATATCATGCATTAGAACTACTTGGGACCATATAAATTTGACATGCAAGCTCAAGAACAGGGTCACCTTAGCAGCAAAAATTTGCAATAAATAAAGCACTAGAACAAAAACTAATTGGACCATTGGAGGAGTCACATACCGAAGAACAATCCCCCAAAACAGTTTTGTGAGTGGAGTTTCAAGCAAGGAGATCGAAAATCGCAGCAAAACAAGCTAGAACGCGGGTTTGAGCTGTGTGGTGATTTTTTCTGGAGGAAGACGAAGTGTGTGGGTGCAAGAATAAGTGGAGGGGGTCCACATGGGGCCCACAAGTCAGGGGGCGCGCCCTGGACCCTCGTGGCCAGGTGGTTGCCCCCTCTGGTGTGTTCTCAGTTCCAGATACTTTTAAATATTCTACAAAAAATCATATTTCAATTTCAGAGCATTTGGAGAACTTTTATTTTCGGGGTATTTTTTATTGCAAGGATAATTAAGAAAACAGACAGAAAATACTATTTTTGCTTTATTTAATCTATATAACAGAAAGTAAAAGGAGGGTACATAGAGTTGTGCTTTCTAACTTCATCCATCTCATGCTCATCAAAAGGAATCCACTAACAAGGTTGATCAAGTCTTGTTAACAAACTCATTCCGAATCGCATGAAACCGGAGAATTTTTGAATAACACTAGGTTACCTCAACGGGGATATGCACGTCCCCAACAATAAGAATATCATATTTCTTCTTGACAGTAGGAAGAGGAAAGTCAAAACCTCCAATAGTAATAGTTGAAATTTTTCCAATAGAATTGATACTGTGGACTTGAGGTTGTTTCCTCGGAAAGTGTACCGTATGCTCATTACCATTAACATGAAAAGTGACTTTGCCTTTGTTGCTATCAATAACAGGCCCTGCAGTATTCAAAAAGGGTCTACCAAGGATAATCGACATACTATCGTCCTCGGGAATATCAAGAATAACACAGTCTGTTAAAATAGTAACGTTTGCAACCACAACAGGCACATCCTCACAAATACCGACAGGTATAGCAGTTGATTTATCGGCCATTTGCAAAGATATTTCAGTAGGTGTCAACTTATTCAGATCAAGTCTACGATATAAAGAGAGAGGCATAACACTAACACCAGCTCCAAGATCACATAAAGCAGTTTTAACATAGTTTCTTTTAATGGAGCAAGGTATAGTTGGTACTCCTGGATCTCCTTGTTTCTTTGGTATTCCACCTTTAAAAGTATAATTTGCAAGCATGGTGGAAATTTCATCTTCCGGTATCTTTCTTTTATTTTTAACAATATCTTTCATATACTTAGCATAAGGATTTATTTTAAGCATATCAGTCAAACGCATACGCAAAAAGATAGGTCTAATCGTTTCAGCGAAGCGCTCAAAATCCTCATCATCCTTTTTCTTGGATGGTTTAGGAGGAAAAGGCATGGGTTTTTTAACCCATGGTTCTCTTTCATTACCGTGCTTCCTAGCAACAAAGTCTCTCTTATCATAACGTTGATTCTTTGATTGTGGGTTATCAAGATCAACAGCAGGTTCAATTTCTACATCATTGTTATTGCTAGGTTGAGCATCAACATGAACATCATCATTAACATTATCACTAGGTTCATGTTCATTACCAGATTGTGTTTCAGCATCAGAAATAGAAATATCATTGGGATTCTCAGGTGTGTCTACAACAGCTTCACTAGAAGCATGCAAAGTCCTATCATTTTTCTTTTTCTTCTTCTTAGAAGAACTAGGTGCATCAACATTAGTTCTGTGAGAATCTTGCTCAACTCTCTTAGGGTGGCCCTCAGGATACAAAGGTTCCTGAATCATTCTACCCCTCTAGTCACAACTCTAACAACATTATCATTTCTTATTATTTAATTCATTGAGCAAATCATTTTGAGCTTTAAGCACTTGTTCTACTTTAATTCTAGACATATAATCACTCAAGTGTTCAATCATATAAGCATTACATTTCAATTGTCTACCAACATAAGCATTGAAGATTTCTTGTTTAACAATAAAATTATCAAACTCATCTAAGCATTGGCTAGCAAACTTAGTAGACAGGATTTCAGCTTTATCATATCTATAGAGAGAATTTACCTTTACTACCCGTGTCGGGTTATCAAGACCATGTATTTCTTCAATAGGTGGTAAATTCTTAACCTCTGCAGCTTTAATACCCTTTTCTTTCATAGATTTCTTTGCCTCTTGCATATCTTCAAGACTGAGAAATAGAATACCCCTTTTCTTTGGAGTTGGCTTAGGAGTTGGTTCAGCAAGTGTCCAATCATTTTCATTACTCAACATATTATTCAATAGCAATTCAGCTTGATCAACAGTTCTTTCCCTGAAAACATAACCAGCACAACTATCCAGGTGGTCTCTGGAAGCAGCGGTTAGTCCATTATAAAAATATCAAGTATTTCATTTTTCTTGAGAGGATGATCAGGCAAAGCATTAAGTAATTGGAGAAGCCTCCCCCCAAGCTTGTGGGAGAGTCTCTTCTTCAATTTGCACAAAATTATATATTTCCCTTAAGGCAGCTTGTTTCTTATGAGGAGGGAAATATTTAGCAGAGAAGTAATAAATCATATCCTGGGGACTACGCACACAACCAGGATCAAGATAATTAAACCATGTTTTAGCATCACCCTTTAATGAGAACGGAAATAACTTAAGGATATAGTAGTAACGAATTTTTTCCTCATGAGTAAATAGGGTGGCTATATCATTTAATTTAGTAAGATGTGCCACAACAGTTTCAGATTCATAGCCATAGAAAGGATCAGATTCAACCAAAGTAATTATCTCAGGATCGACAGAGAAATCATAATCCTTATCAGACATACAGATAGGTGAAGTAGCAAAAGCAGGGTGATATTTCATTCTAGCATTCAAAGACTTTTCTTTCAGCTTAGCTAATAATTCTTAAGATCATATCTATCATTGCAAGCAAGAAAGTCTCTAGCAGTTTCTTCATCCATAACATAACCCTCAGGCACAACACGCAGTTCATATCTAGGGGGAGAATCTTCATCATAACTTTCATCAATATTATCAGTTTGAATAATTTCATTCTCTCTAGCCCTAGCAAGTTGTTCATCAAGAAATTCACCTAGTGGCACAGTAGTATCAAGCATAGAAGTAGTTTCATCATAAGCATCATGCATAGCAGAAGTGGCATCATCAATAAAATGCGACATATCAGAATTAATAGCAGAAGCAGGTTTAGGTGTCGCAAGTTTACTCAAAACAGAAGGAGAATCAAGTGCAGAGCTAGATGGCAGTTCCTTACCTCCCCTAGTAGTTGAGGGATAAATCTTGGTTTTTTCGTCTTTCAAGTTCCTCATAGTGATCAACAGATATAAATCCCAAGTGACTCAAAGAATAGAGCTATGCTCCCCGGCAACGCCGCTAGAAAATAGTCTTGATAACCCACAAGTATAGGGGATCGCAACAGTTTTCGAGGGTAGAGTATTCAACCCAAATTTATTGATTCGACACAAGGGGATCCAAAGAATATTCTCAAATATTAGCAGATGAGTTGTCAATTCAACCACTCCTGGAAGACATAATATCTGCAGCAAAGTATTTAGTAGCAAAGTAGTATGGAAGTAACGGTAACGGTGGCAAAAGTAACAGTAGCAGTTTTGTAGTAATTGTAACAGTGGCAACGGTAAAGTAACTAGGCAGAGATCAATTTGTGAAAAGCTCGTAGGCATTGGATCAGTGATGGATAATTATGTTGGATGCGATTCCTCATGCAACAGTTATAACATAGGGTGACACAGAACTAGCTCCAGTTCATCAATGTAATGTAGGCATGTATTCCGAATATAGTCATACGTGCTTATGGAAAAGAACTTGTGAAAGTGCTAGTTATCGACTAGAGGGGGGTGAATAGGCGATTTTTATGAAAGTCTTCAAAACATGAGTCTTTCGAAGACAAACAATAGAAATGAACCTATTGATATGCAGCGGAAGGTAGACTACACTAGGCAAGCCATAGTCAAGTATTCAATGAAGTGAAAGTGCGAAGACTAATAGCAGCTAGGTAGTACGGATCAGGATGGAAGATGGTATGAAGCCAAACAATGATAGAAGTCACACAGTGAAGACAAATAGGTAAAGAAAACAAGCAATGACTTCACGAAGACAAACTGTAAGTAAAGAGAGGGAGAGGATAGAACCAGTCACTTGTTGAGGACACAGGATTTGTTGGACCAGTTCCAGTTGCTGTGACAACTATATGTCCGGTTAGGGAGGCTGAGATTTAACTCAGAAGACCGCGTCTTCACCTTATTCCCCTTGAGCTAAAGACACCCAGTCCTCGCCCAATTACTCTGGTAAGTCTTCAAGGTAGACTTCCAAACCTTCACAGACTTCGTTCACCGGCGTTCCACAATGACTCTTGCATGCTCAGAACGCGACGCATAACCGGCTGGAGGATTCACAGTCCTCAAGTGTAACAAGTCTTCAGGTCACGCGGACAGAAAGACTTCAGTGATGCCTAACACTCTTTGGCTCTGGGTGTTTGGGCTTTGTCCTCGCAAGGATTTCTCTCTCTCAAAAGCTTCGGAGGTGGGTTGCTCTCAAACGACAAAAGCCGTGCACTAACTCTGAGCAGCCACCAATTTATGGTGTAGGGGGTGGGCTATTTATAGCCACTAAGCAACCCGACCTGATTTGTCCGAAATGACCCTGGGTCACTAAGGAACTGACACGTGTTCCAATGGTCAGATTTCAAACACACGCGGTAGCTTGACTTGGGCTACAAGTAAAGCTGACCATCCAGCTCTGGATAAGATTTGCTCTCATTGTCTTCACTCGAAGACATAGGATTTCGGTTGAGCATCACTTCAGTCACTCTGACTTTGTTCACTGGGACCCCACTTAACAGTACGGTGGTTCCTACGACTCAACAAAGAAGAAAAGGAAACAACGAAACAACTAGGTCTTCGCGCTCCATAGTCTTCACGCAATGCCTTCTCTTGTCATAGTCTTCAATGTGAATATCTTCACATACCACCATCGTCTTCAATGTCTTCATACATTTTTAGGGGTCATCTCCGGTAGGTAAACCGAATCAATGAGGGACTACTACCTGTGTTATCCTGCAATTCTCACAAACACATTAGTCCCTCAACCAGGTTTGTCGTCAATACTCCAAAACCAACTAGGGGTGGCACTAGATGCACTTACAACTTGCATGACATCTTTTGTCCTACCCTCCCGTGGCAGCGGGATCCTATTGTAAACTAGGGGATATTAAGGCCTCCTTTTAATAGAGTACCAGACCAAAGCATTAACACTTAGTGAATAGATGAACTCCTCAAACTACGGTCATCACCGGGAGTGGTCCCGATTATTGTCACTTCGGGGTTTCCGGATCATAACACATAGTAGGTGACTATTGACTTGTAGAATAGGATCAAGAACTCACATATATTCCTGAAAACATAATGGGTTCAGATCTGAAATCATGGCACTCGGGCCCTAGTGACAAGCATTAAGCATAGCAAAGTCATAGCAACATCAATCTCAGAACATAATGGATACTAGGGATCAAACCCTAACAAAACTAACTCGATTACATGATAAATCTCATCCAACTCAAAGAACCGACTGTATCAAAAGCGAGAGTTGTAAACACTAGGCAAAATATAAAGCAACCGCCCATATGGACCCACTTGAAGACTATCAACTCATATGCTTCTCCCTCTTTTGTCAGTAAGGACCAAAAAGGTTTGAAGACATAGAGCCTCTACTCGTTCCCAGAAGGAGTAGGAGAGGATGCAGGGTCGGCGTCGGGGTTTGGCGGTGCAGACGAACTTGGTGCAGTGTCGATACGCGCTAAAGTTGGAGGAGGTGAAGTTGCATCATCTTGATCATCGATTACTCTGGCATTCACCGTTGCAGTGGAGGAGGAATAATCAGAGTCTTCAAGAGACGGAGTTCGACGCAAAACAACATTCCTTGGAGGAGTGGAGTCAAACTTGAATCTTTCAGTGAAGCCATCGTCTTGAAGATCTGCTTCAGCACTGAGCAATGTCAAACTCTTCCATGACCTCCGACAGGTTCATGTGTAACAAAGGCATTCTTGGTGGCAAGATTGTGAATGCGATTGACGTCCACCAAGAGGCTTTGCATCTGCCTCTTCAGCCAGAAGTGATGCTTATCATGTTTCTGATGCAGGGCAATGAGAAGTTCTCGGTCATTGAGAACACGAGATCGCTTCCGAGGCCTTTGAGAAATAGTGCTTTCAGTGACTTCAGTTTGAGCACGGTGAGGTAAGCGTGTATTGCCAGCCAAAGGATAAAGATGAGTGACTGCCTGGACTCCTTCAATGGGTTGCGTGAAGCTTTGGTGATCAGCATTGTGAAGACAAACAGGCTCCTTGGCGGGCTCTTCGTATATGGCTTCAACTGACATATCAACCTCTAGCAGAAAGATCAGATGGTTGCGAGCAGAGGGCTGATAGTTGACAGCTGAGTGTAGCTTGATGAGGCGCATGACCCACGGAGCGTAGAACTTCAGTCCAAAGAGATCAGAGCCTGATGCAGCCAACTGCCTGATAAAGAAGTCTTGAGCATTGAAGCTGATATCGTTGAAGATATAAAAGACCAAAGTCTTCATTGCTCCTTCAAGTTTTGCTGCTGAAGAATGTCCTTTGACAGACCATAGAGTTCGCCTGATGATGTGATAAATAGTGCGTGGCAGATACTCTAGATCTTCGACAAAGAACTCCTTTGGGTGATCAGCGTCATGTGGCACAGGCTTCATCATGCTCAGCACTTGGCTCATGTTGGGCTCTGGCTTGTGGAAGATACTCTCAAGAGCATTGCGGTGAAGCTGACAACCAGGTTCATATAATTCTCCTGGAGTGGGCAGGCCGGTTAGCTCAATGATGTCAAAAGCTTTGGCTTCATGATGGACATTGCCTGTCATCCACTCAAGGACCCAAGTCTTCGAATCCCTGTTGTATCCGCGAATGTGGAGGGTAGCATAAAATTGAAGCAGAAGTTCTTCATTCCAATGCTCCTTATCAGTTACAAAGTTTAGCAAGCCAGCATCACGGAAGCAGTCAAGGGCTTCTTCAAGGCATGGCAATCCAGCAATGGCTTCGCAGTCAAGACGCATATGAGGAAAGATGCGCCCCTGATCATAAAGAACACATGAATAATAACTGCGCTGTTGATAGCTCTAGAACCGGTCCGATGAAATCCTTGGCTTGGAATAGGGGTTCTTGGCGCTATCAAAGAAAGTGTTGTGCGCAATGAAGCCATTTGCATTAAAGGACCCTGGTGAAGTGGCAGTACCTGGAAACCTGGGCAGTCTTGCCTTTGGCTTCTGGACCTGTGGCCTGTGCGCGACATGATAGTCAAATTGCGGACCAGCAGCAGGAGGAGTAACCAGAATAGGCCATCTGACAGTGACCAGCTGACCATAGTTGTATGCTTGCTCAATAGTATGTGGCCTGGGAGGCGGTATAGGAGCAGTAGCAGTGGCAGTGGCAGTGACTTCAGGCTGCAGATTGACATCAGGTGCAGCATTGGCTTCAGGTGCTATCACTTCAGGCACCTCATTGACTTCAGGCGCCACATTAGCTTCAGCCATGACAACGTCATTGGCTTCAGTGTTGGTGTTGGTGGCCGCCTCAATGTTGTTAACCTCCACTTGAGTAGCTGGGGGGTCAGACATGTTCTCCTCGAGAACAACTTGGTTGGTAGGGGGTGTAGCAACTCGTGCTTCTTCTTCTCTTGGTTCTTCTTGGTCATCGGCTGATGCAGCCGGAATATCTTCAGCCACATTGGCTTCAGTTTCGGGGTTGTTCACAGTTGGAGAGGCTTCAGGAAAGACTTGGTGTGAAACAGATTGGCACTCTTCTCCTTCTGGAACACTTGACAGAGTGACCTGTGGCCTTGGTCCTTTGCGAAGCCTGCGAAATGCTGGCGACACTTGTGGAGATGGAGTTGGTTGGGCTACAAAGTCTTCATCTTCAATCACCGGAGTGGTGACTTGAGTTGTGGGAGTAACAGGTGTCTCTTCTTGACGGGGGGAGTCTTGTGGGCGATCAGCCCATGAGTCATCCTGAGCAGTTGGCGTCAATGGACGACCAATGCTGATGAGTTTGATGTTCGTAAAAACAGGCAATGATACCACGTTGTGCTCGATCTGAGGAAGGACTTCATCATCTTCAACATTGTCATGACGACCAATGTCTTCAGCTGCGGTGGGGTCAACAGCTGGAATGTCTTCAGCTTCAGGAGCCTCTGTGGAAGCAGGCTCATGAACTATTATTCGACGTTCTTGTTGTGCAGATTCAGGACGAGCAAAAGAAATCGGCTCGACTACAAGGGGCTCTGTGGGAGCAGCCCGATCTCTCTTCTTGGTCTTGCGCTTCTTGGTGGGTGGAGCATCATCAGTGGTGTTCTTGGTCTTGCGCTTTCTGGCCTTGGCTTCAGCTGCCCTTGTCTTCTGAAGCTCTGAAGCCACTGTGGGGACCTTAGGCTTCACGCCTGTCATACTGGCTGGGAAGACAATGCGAGGTTCGTCCCGCCTAGATGGTTCAGTTTGGTCCACAGATGGCTTCTTCTTCTGCTTGGCGGCCATCTTAGGGTCGATGCCAGGACGCCCAAGTGCCTTGCGCTTCTTAGCTTCATTGTAAGCTTGAACACACTTGGCAGCGAGAATCTTCATGCGCTCCCGAGAACCTTTGGCTTCATCACGTTTCTTGTGAAACGCTTCCTTGAGCTCATGCAGCATGACCTTGAAGTTCTGGACGTCTGCCACGCTGAGCTTGGCCACATGCTTCTTGAACTGAGCCTTTTGATAATCAATCTTATGCTTCAGCTCAACAATTTTCTGAGCAAGAGCCAGCTCATGAGCAATGGCTCCATGGAAGGAGACGCTTAGGCCAATTGGAAGTTGCAGATCGTCAAAGCTGGGATTGGGGGTGTCAAACCACTCATCAATGAAGTTGTTCAATACTTCCACGTCAAAGAGAAGCAAATCATTGAAGATTTCCGCCTCTTGCTTGCTCTTTATCAGCTGCTCAAGAGCGTCATCAGCAAGATCGTCGTCACTTGACAAATCAATGGCGTCATTCTCGTTCCTCAGAACAGCAGCAGGGGTCAGAGCTGGACCAGTGGAGTGCATAGGCTTCTTTTTCTTCTTCTCAGACTTGGAGATGTGTGAGAGATCTTCAAACTGCACACTTGGTGCAGGAGGAGCAGTGGCCAGAGGCTTCACTCGTGAAGCTGTTGGTGGAGGGGAAGGCTTCGAAGCTTTAGGTTTCTTCACCTTCTTTGGCTTCGGTGGTGCAGGCGCTTCGTCAGAATCAGCGTCGTCTGCAGGCTCATCCACGGATGTCCCTTGAACCATAATATGAGTGATGAGACCTTCTAGGTTGTAGAAGGGCCCAACAAGATTGGGTTCAGCTTCCCGTGTACCATCGGCACGAGGAGCAGAGGGGCCTGGATTGAAGTCTAATCCCCGTGACTTCTTGTTTGCTTTGGCAGAGTTCTTGGCAAACTGGAAGTTGCGCTTGAACAAATTGTCGTCACGACACCATAACAATGAAGATGGGTCGGCATCTGCAGGTTGTGGTCCACGGACCATGCAAGGGTAGAAGCCTTGTTCAATGGCTTCAGCTCTGGACCTGGGTGGAAGATTTTTGGACAACATGTCTCCCCATGGTCGCTTGATGGCATTCTTCTCAGCATATTCCTGGGTCACGAACCTGTACTTGTACCATTGTTCTGCCCAATATCTTCGAATCCATTGGATTCAGGTTTTTCGCTGATTGTACTTCACCACTGGATCTGTCTTGTACAGCTCATAGAGGTCAGCAGGCAAATCTCTTGAGGTGTTCCCACGGCGCTGTCTGCCACCCTTCCTTGCAGACTTCTCTGTTACCATGAAGTTCAGACTGAATGGCTTCAACACAGTCAAAGGCTTCCGTCTGCTGGTTAGACAGGAACTGGCTTCGGGAGAGTTGATGTGATGCTGTAAGAATTCTGCAAATGAATGCAGACTATGAGAACCAAGGGATTCTCCCACGGACATGTACCTGTGACAGCATTAGAGATGCGAGGGAAGGGGAAGAGGTTGTTGGAAATATGCCCTAGGGGCAATAATAAATTGGTTATTATTATATATCCTTGTTCATGATAATCGTTTATTATCCATGCTAGAATTGTATTGATAGGAAACTCAGATACATGTGTGGATACATAGACAACACCATGTCCCTAGTAAGCCTCTAGTTGACTAGCTCGTTGATCAATAGATGGTTATGGTTTCCTGACCATGGACATTGGATGTCATTGATAACGGGATCACATCATTAGGAGAATGATGTGATGGACAAGACCCAATCCTAAGCCTAGCACAAGATCGTGTAGTTCGTTTGCTAAGAGCTTTTCTAATGTCAAGTATCATTTCCTTAGACCATGAGATTGTGCAACTCCCGGATACCGTAGGAATGCTTTGGGTGTACCAAATGTCACAACGTAACTGGGTGGCTATAAAGGTGCACTACAGGTATCTCCGAAAGTGTCTGTTGGGTTGGCACGAATCGAGACTGGGATTTGTCACTCCGTGTAAACGGAGAGGTATCTCTGGGCCCACTCGGTAGGACATCATCATAATGTGCACAATGTGACCAAGGAGTTGATCACGGGATGATGTGTTACGGAACGAGTAAAGAGACTTGCCGGTAACGAGATTGAATAAGGTATCGGGATACCGACGATCGAATCTCGGGCAAGTAACATACCGATTGACAAAGGGAATTGTATACGGGATTGATTGAATCCCCGACATCGTGGTTCATCCGATGAGATCATCGTGGAACATGTGGGAGCCAACATGGGTATCCAGATCCCGCTGTTGGTTATTGGCCGGAGAACGTCTCGGTCATGTCTGCATGGTTTCCGAACCCGTAGGGTCTACACACTTAAGGTTCGATGACGCTAAGGTTATAGGGAATAGATATACGTGGTTACCGAATGTTGTTCGGAGTCCCGGATGAGATCCCGGACGTCACGAGGAGTTCCGGAATGGTCCGGAGGTAAAGATTTATATATGGGAAGTTCAGTTTTGGCCACCGGAAGAGTTTCGGGCGTCACCGGTAATGTACCGGGACCACCGGAGGGTTCCAGGGGTCCACCAGGAGGGGCCACCAGCCCCGGAGGGCCCTATCGGCCGTATGTGGAGAGGGACCAGCCCCTTAGTGGGCTGGGTGTCGGAGTAAATGGCCACGGGTAGCCTAGCCGACTGCCCCTGGCTCTTCCAAAAAATTATCAGGCCTTTGGGCCTTCAAGCACTCCAAGCATTGGACCCCCTTCCCTGGCCGGCTACCTCTGAAGCCGACTCACGGAAGGCGGCCCAGCCTCAGCAACCTCCCTCCCCAGGATAACGACGGGGTGGCCGACTCCAGGAAGCCGGCCGTAAAAGATGTCGACTCCAAGAAGCCGGCCAAGACCGCAACCACCCAAGCTACGCCACATAACGGTGACAAGACGGGTGTGGCCACAGTGCGGCCCACTACCCCCGAAGCCCGAGGCAGGCATGGCCACAGGACGCCATACGGGGAGGCCATCCCCCGTTTGGCTCGACACTGTAGCCATGCTAGCCTCGACGTCACCCACGGCAGACGCCGGTACGGCCCACGGGCGGCGGGCCCCTTCAGTCACAGAGAGACGCGGAGGCGGCCCGGCCTCCCCCAGTCGGCCAAGGGCGTAGCCGGCTCCCACAAGTAGGCTACCCCCTCCCTCGAAGCATGCGCCACATTAAGGAGACGAGACGAGGTAAGGCAATAGTGAGAGCCCTCGAGGCGGCCCACTGTAGCCACGCTTACCTCAACGAAGCCCTCGTCATCAGAGGCGAGGCAACAGTAAGCAGCCACCGACAAGACCCAAGGCGGTGGGGTTGGCCTGTCGACCAAGAGGCCGGCAGCTGGCGGGACCCACCAGTCGGCGGGCCCCAACAGCCGGCGGAGAAGCCGGCGAGCATAGACACTGACGGCTGGGACCAGTGCCTAGCCGGAGTACAATTGTACCCCCGGGGGGTAGGCCTATATAAACCCCCCGGGGCACCCATGCAAAGGGTTGGCTTCTGAGCATAGCACACACACCATAGAGAGAGAGAAGTGAGAGCTAGCCTTGTTCTTCTTCTCCCTTGAACCCAACAGCTCTAGGAGCGATTGTAGCTACTTTACCTGATCTAGTGATCATGCGGAGACCCCGCAGAGCAGGACTAGGGTTGTTACCTCCTCGGAGAGCCCCGAACCTGGGTAAGATCCGCCGGCGTGCATGTCTTCGCCTCATCCCGTTTCCAGGTACCGGCGACGTCTTATTGGCACCCACAATGATAAGCCACCCGTTGGCATATGTCGCACCTACCACCCGACACTGGGCGCCTTCCCTCCCAGGGCCCATGCGCCTGGGGGTTTGGGGGAACCCTAAGGGGAGGCGCCCCCTTGCCTTGGGGGGCAAGGCAACCCCCCTGGCCGCCGCCCCCTCCTCAGATTGGATCTGAGGGGGCCGGCCCCCCTTTCCCTTGCCCCTATATATATGTGGGGGGTGGGAGGGCAGCCGCACCCAAGTTCTGGCGCAGCCCTCCCCCTCTTCCATGTCCTCCTCCTCTCCCGTGGTGCTTGGCAAAGCCCTGCAGGATTGCCACGCTCCTCCATCACCACCACGCCGTCGTGCTGCTGCTGGATGGAGTGTTCCCCAACCTCTCCATCACCACCACGCGTCGTGCTGCTGCGAGCCGCTCAGGCGGCTGCAGAAGAGATCAATGGGCTGGGAGCCGATGAGCTCCCCTACATGACAAGACGGATCTAGCAGCTGCTCGACGCGGCTGCGGAACGGCACGAAGCCGGCGCACGTGGTGATAGTCATCCCCCGCGCCGGGAGCATGCCGCGACGTCCTGCTCGCCGACTGCGAGCGGCGCACGCCAGAAGAAAGACAAGGAGCCGGCTGCCAGCCGCAGCCGGACTCGCATCACCATCGAGCGCAACGCGGAGGGCCGCCCTCGAGCGGTGGAGCACCAAGGAAATCTGCCTCCTCCCCCGCCTCGAAGAGAAAGACGTCTCACCCCACCGCCAATCACGCACCCGACTCTTGGCGACCGACTCGGCCGCCGAGAAGGAGTCGGCGAGAACGATGCCCGCCACCGGATCGACCGCCTTGCTCGATCCTTGGCGTTAGAAGAAGAGGACGATGTCGGCCCGCCATGCTTTGGCCCCCGCATCCGCGACGAGCCCTTCCCCAAAGGGTTCTCGCTCCCCAGAGACACGCCCAAGTACAACGGCTCAGTGAAGCCGGAAGATTGGCTCGTCGACTACTCCACGGCCGTCAGCATAGCCAACGGCAATCGGCGCGTCGCCGTGAAGTACGTCCTCCTCATGCTGCAAGGCACGGCGCGCACCTGGCTCAACAGCCTCAAGCCCTACAGCATCAACAGTTGGCTGGACTTCACGGAAGTCTTCGTGCGCAACTTCACCAGCACCTACAAGCGGCCTCCCAAGCCTCGCCAGCTCTCCCTCTGCGTCCAAGGACCCAACGAGTCGACCCGCGACTACCTCACGCGGTGGGCCGAGCTCCGCAACTCTTGGGAGGGGGTGCACGAGGTCCAGGCCATCGAGTACTTCACTGCCGGGTGCCGAGAGGGCACCCTCCTCAAGCACCGACTCCTCTGCGATGAGCCGGCTACCCTCGATGAGTTGCTGGTTATCGTGGACAAGTACGCCACGGCCGACTCCTCGACGAAGACCGAGCTTCGAGTAGACGCCTCGGGAAAGGTGATTGCTCCGGCTCCCAAGACGCCGGCTGGCGACCCTAATCGGCGCCCCTACCATAACGATCACAAGCGCAAGGCCCCCATCCGACTTCCACCAGTTGGCAGGTGGCCACCGTTGAAGATGAGCAGCCCGAAGAACGGCCCGCTCCCAAGAAGAAGGGCGACAGGCCGGCTTGGCAGCCGGCTTTCTCCTACGAGCAGGCTCTTGACGCCCCCTGCAAGTTCCACAGCGGCGCGAAGCCGTCTAACCACACAACCCGAAAATGCCACTGGCTCACGCGAATCACCAAGGGCGAGGGGATGTTGCCGCCTCCGCCTCCCGGTCCGCCGCCTCCAGCCCCCTAGCAGCCGGCGGCTCGGCCGGCAGTCGGTGCCATCCAAGACGAATTCCCTGAAGAGCACGCCGCCTACGTCGTCTTCACCAGTCAAGCCGACGACAAGCGCAGTCGGCGCCGACAGCATCAAGAAGTTAATGCAGTCGCCTCTAGCGCCCCCGAGTTCATGCACTGGTCAGAGAAGCCAATCAGCTGGAGCCAGGCCGACCACCCAGAGGTGATGCCTTCGCCTGGCTCCTATGCAATGGTCTTGGATGTCACCCTCGCGACGGAGAGGCGAGCTGCCCGATTCTCCCGCGTCCTGATAGATGGCGGAAGCAGTATCAACATACTGTACCGCGATACCATGGAGAAGCTGAACATCAAAGCGAAGCAGCTAATGCCGAGCCGCACCGTCTTCCATGGTATCGTCCCCGGCTTGTCTTGCTCCCCAATCGGCAAGATTAAAATGGATGTTCTCTTCGGAGACAAAGATCATTTTCGCCGAGAAGCAATCTGGTTCGAGGTAGTGGATTTGGAAAGCCCCTATCATGCTCTACTTGCCCGACCTGCTCTGGCCAAGTTCATGGCTGTGCCCCACTACGCCTACCTGAAGATGAAGATGCCGAGCTCGAAGGGGATCATCACGGTAGCCGGCGACTACAAGAAGTCCATCAAGTGCGCCATGGCCAGTAGCCGGCTGGCCGAGTCCCTCGTGGTGGCAGAAGAGAAGAAGATGCTGGAGCGGGTTGTGGCCATGGCCGGCAAGCAGCCGGCCCTGTCCCCCAACCCCAAAGATTGTGATGCGCAGGGCTCCTTCCAGCCTGCCAAAGAGACGAAGAAGATACCTCTGGACCCGGAGAACCCGGAGAGGTTCGCTGTCATTGGGGCGAACTTGGACAGTAAATAGGAAGGCGAGCTCGTCGACTTCCTCCGTGAGAATCGAGACATTTTTGCATGGTCCCCAAAGGACATGCCGGGTGTCCCGAAGGATTTCGCCAAGCACAAATTACATGTCCGAGCCGACGCGAAGCCGGTCAAGCAACCCCTCCGCCAACTGTCAGAAGAGAAGCGAAGAATCGTGGGAGAAGAGATAGCCCGGCTCCTTGCCGCTGGTTTTTATCATGGAACTATTCTTTCCAGAGTGGCTTGCCAACCCAGTTCTGGTTCTGAAGAAGAATAACAAGTGGCGTATGTGTATAGACTACACCAGTCTGAACAAGGCCTGCCCAAAGGATCCGTTTGCTCTGCCACGGATTGACCAAGTGATAGACTCCACAGCCGGATGCGAGCTATTGAGTTTTTTGGATGCCTACTCAGGGTACCATCAGATCAAGTTGGACCCAGCTGACCGCCTGAAGACTGCCTTCATCACACCCTTTGGAGCTTTCTGCTACCTGACTATGACATTCGGCTTGAGAAATGCCGGTGCCACTTTTCAGCGTTGCATGCAGAAATGTCTCTTGAAACAACTCGGCAGAAATGCCCACGTCTAGGTAGACGACATTGTGGTGAAGACAGAGAAGCGCGGCACCTTGCTGGAAGACCTGAAAGAAACATTCGCCAACTTGTGCCAATTCCAAATCAAGCTCAACCCCGAGAAGTGCGTGTTCGGAGTACCAGCCGGCCAGCTGCTAGGCTTCCTGGTCTCCGAACGCGGCATCGAGTGCAACCCCGTCAAGATCAAGGCCATCGAGAGGATGGAGATTCCCACCAAGCTGCGAGATGTGCAGAAGTTCACCGGCTGCTTAGCCTCCCTGAATCGTTTTATCAGCCGACTAGGAGAGAAGGCTCTCCCCTTGTACCGACTCATGAAGAAGTCCACTCACTTTGAGTGGAATGACCAAGCCAACCAAGCCTTCCATGAATTGAAGAAAATGCTGACCACTCCGCCTGTCCTGGCAGCGCCGACTGAAAAGGAGCCCATGCTCCTCTACATAGCTGCGACTAGCCGAGTAGTCAGCACTGTTGTTGTGGTCCAGCGCCCGGAAGAAGGCCGAGCCCAGCTAGTCCAGAGGCCGGTGTACTACCTAAGCGAAGTGCTCTGCAGCTCAAAGCAGAACTACCCGCACTACCAGAAGATGTGCTATGGGGTATACTTCGCCGCCAAGAAACTGAAGCCCTACTTCCAAGAGCACCCCATCACGGTCGTGTGCACCGCCCCGCTCGCCGAGATCATAGGCAGCCGGGATGCATCCGGCCAGGTGGCTAAATGGGCCATTGCGCTGGTGCCCTACACCATCTTCTACTAACCCCGCACCGCCATCAAGTCCCAAGCATTGGCCGACTTCCTCGTCGACTGGGCCGAGACCCAGTACCTACCGCCGGCTCCCGACTCTACCCATTGGCGGATGCACTTTGACGGGTCCAAGATGCGCACCGGCTTGGGAGCCGGCATCGTCCTCACCTCTCCCAAAGGCGACAAGCTCAAGTACACGCTGCAGATCCACTTCGCCGCCTCCAACAACGTGGTCGAGTACAAGGCGCTCGTACATGGGCTCCGGCTAGCCAAAGAGCTCGGCATACGCCGGATCCTGTGCTACGGCGACTCAGACTTGGTGGTCCAGCAGTCGTCTGGCGACTGGGACGCCAAGGACGCGAACATGGTGAGCTATCGGTTCCTCGTCCAGCAGATCAGCGGATACTTTGAAGGGTGCGAGTTCCTTCACGTGCCAAGGGCCGACAACGACCAAGCAGATGCCCTAGCACGGATCGGCTCCACCCGACAAGCCATACCGACTGGCGTCTCCCTCCAGCGCCTCCTCAAGCCGTCTCCAGAGTCGGACTCTATCTTCGTACCGCCTGCGCCAGATGCAGCCGGATCCGACTGGAGAAACCCCGCAGGCGGCACGGGGACTTCGACAACTGGCCCGGGGACTGCCGTAGTCGCACCCGGCCCCGAGACTTCAGAACCCGGCCCGGGGACTGCAGCAGTCGGCCCGGGGACTGCTGCAACGCAAGAAGCGGTGGCCAACACCAACTCCACGCCACCCAACCCACCCACCCGAGTCATGGTGGCTACCTAACAGAAGAAGAAGTCACAGCTCCGTCATGGGCCCAGCCCATCCTCAAGTTCCTAGTCAGCAGAGAGCTGCCGGCTGATGAGATCTCAGCAAGACTAGTGCAACGACGAGCCGCAGCATATGCAATAATCAACAGAGAGCTTGTGAAGCGCAGCGTCACTGGAGTCTTCCAGCGTTGTGTCGAGCCAGAAAAAGGAGTGGCAATCCTCAAGGATATCCACCAAGGCGAGTGCGGCCATCACGCAGCCTCAAGATCAGTTGTGGCCAAGGCTTTCCGCCATGGTTTCTTCTGGCCGACTGCCTTGGAGGATGCTAAACAAATAGTCAAGAGCTGCAGAGGATGCCAAGTTTTTAGTTCCAAGCAACACCTGCAGGCTTCTGCACTCAAGACCATTCCCCTCACCTGGCCTTTTGCCGTTTGGGGACTGGACATGGTGGGCCCTTTCAAGACAGCCCGCGGCGGCTTGACGCATCTACTTGTCGCTGTGGACAAGTTCACAAAGTGGATCGAAGCAAAGCCGATTAAGAAGCTGAACGGGCCGACTGCCGTGACATTCATCACTGACATCACCACTCGGTACGGCGTGCCGCACAACATCATCACCGACAACGGCACGAACTTCGCCAAAGGAGCACTGGCACGTTTCTGCGCGACGCAGGGCATCCGACTGGACCTAGCGTCCGTTGCCCACCCGCAGTCAAACGGCCAGGTCGAGCAAGCAAACGGACTCATCCTCTCCGGCATCAAGCCCCGACTGGTTGTACCACTGGAGCGACCGGCCGGCTGCTGGCTCGATGAGCTGCCGGCTGTCCTCTGGAGTCTGCGCACTACACCCAACAAGTCAACCGGCTTTACTCCATTTTTCCTCGTGTACGGTGCCGAGGCTGTCATCCCAACAAACATCGAGTTCGACTCACCTGGGATCACCATGTACACAGAGGAGGAGGCCAAGGAAGCAAGAGAAGACGGCGTCGACCTACTAGAAGAAGGCCGGCTGTTAGCACTCAGCCGGTCCGCCATCTACCAGCAAGGGCTGCGCCGCTACTACAACCGCAAGGTCAAACCAAGATCCTTCCAAGAGGGCGACCTTGTGCTCCGGCTGATCCAGCGAACAGCCGGCCAGCACAAGCTCTCGGCCCCTTGGGAAGGCCCCTTCGTCGTCAGCAAGGCACTCGGCAACGACTCCTACTACTTGATCGACGCACAAAAACCAAGAGCACGCAAGAGAGATGACTCCGGCAAGGAGTCGGAGCGACCATGGAACGTGAACCTCCTGAGAAGATTTTACAGTTGAAAGCAGTATGTATCATGCTACCCTTTTGTATTAAGCACGAACCAACAGACCCCCCGAACAGTACTCGGGGACTGCCTTTATCTATCTATGAATGACGAGTGTCATATCCATGAATGTATTATTACATTCGATTTCTTGTCTGGCACCGGGTTCGACTAGTCGGCCCGGGGACTGGCCGCCTTGAGCTATATTAAAAGTTCTACCTGAAGTCAGACAAGTAGTGTGCCGGCTCCCGAGTCCTCTCTTGTTGAAAGTCGCAGCTCGAAGAACCGACTGTCCGACTAGCAAGAGGCAAGGCAGAAAGGATGCCCACACGAAAAACGGCTAAGGAACAACGAACTTATATAGCAAAAAGACGGCCTCCAAACACGCCTGCCGACTGTCAGAACAGCCGGCTGACCGGCTTCCTAAACACTTAGCTCTAGTCCAGCAAAGCTAGAGTACTCCCCCCAATTGGCCAAGCACTCCTCCAGCTACAGATTGCAGAGCAACTGTCTGACTGGGGAGGCGGCAACCAAGGGAGGGCGGCAAAGGAAACAGCAGAAGGACAAAAAGCAAAGTACGAGGAAAGGCCAAAGGCATGCATAAGTGATATATACATATAAAGCCCCCAACAGGCCGGCAATCGACATGGTTCGAATACACCCCCAGTGGGTGGAATTGTGCAGACTTAACAGAATATTGTTCCAAAAAGTAACAAGACAGGAAAACAAAAGATGGCAGACTAGACTAAGGCGCGGTGCGGGAGCCGAGCTGATCGGTGGAGACGGCCTCGCCGGCTGAAGGAGCGGCCGCCTAGTGGGTCTCGGCTTGGTCACCACCAGTGGCAGGTGACGCGCTCGCGCGTGACCTGGTGCTGGAGGCGCGGTCAGGCTGAGGCTGGTCGGCTGCTCCACCAGCCGACTCGGCGTCTTCACCTTCCTCCTCCTCCTGTTCGCCCTCGTCGCTGGAGTCGATCTCCTCCGCCGAGTCTTCACCGTCCGCCGGGTTCAGCCCGAACCACTCTTCCGGCTGGGCGACACTGTTGTCATCTACCTCGGGGGCGAAGACGCTGGTGTCGGTGTAGTCGGCGATCGTCGAAGCCCGCCGGATGATAGCCGGTCGCGCCAGCTCCGTGTCGGCTTGCTGCCGCCAAGTAGCCAGCTGATCCAGGCTCAGGCCGGGATACCAGGCCTTGACGAACTCCAGCGCTCGCCTGGCGCCGGAGCGAGCCGCCGAGGCCTTCCAGGCTTCGAAGCGGCCGACTGCCACCTCCAGCCAGTCCGCAGTCCGACTGGGGGTGCGAGGAACCACTTGGCCGGGCCAGAGTGCGGCCAACACTTGCGCCCCGGCACGCTGAAGCCGGCGGAGCAGTCGGTGAGCCGGCTGGATGCGGGCCTGGATCGCCAAGAGCTGCTCCTGCAGCGATCGGCCAGCGGTTGGCGAAATCTCGAAGCCAGCCTGCCTCCGCGCCTGGCGGCGGGTCTCGATGACCTGGTTGGCGGCGGTAGAATAGCCAGGGAAATATTCTGTGCAAAAAAGAAGAAGAAAAGAACACCAAGTCAGAAAACGAGCCAAAAGCGGCAGACGGCAAGAAAGGGCGAAGAAGTAGGTGGCTTATCGTCAACCAGATCTTCGATCTGACCATAGCCAGAGATCAGAGTTTGCCTTGCTTCAGCCCAGCCAGCCGCCTCCGTCTCGTACTCGGCCTGGAGGGCGGCTTCGCGGTCCTGCACTGCCTACAGAGCCGCCTTGTGGCCTTCCTCCTGGTCGGCCAACTTCTTGGCCAGGTGGTCGCGTTCCTGCACCAAGGCGGCGAGCTCGGCATCCTTGGCACGAAGGGCAGTCTGAGACTCTCCCAGCTGTGCCCTCAGACCGGCGTTGGCCGCTGCAGGGACGGCAGAAAAAGAAAGAACAGTAAGAGGAAGTCGTCAAGGAAGATCCGACCCGACTCATCAGTAGTCGGCCCGAATCTCGGGGACTACACCCAGTGGGTGCGCTGACGCGCCCCCACGTGAGATAAAGTACAAAGCACGTACCTCGGCTCTCAGTAAGGTCGGCGGTCTTCTGGGTCAGCTCCCGAGCCTGGGAGTTGAAGGCGGCCGCACGAAGATTGTGGTAGTCCTGCAAGATAGACAGAAGATCGAAGTAAGAACAAGAATAGCAAAGCCAAATCCACTAAGAAGTTTCAAGCCGCCTGCTCAGAAGCCGACTCGGAACTCGGGGACTACACCCAGTGGGTGCGCTGACGCGCCCCCACGGAAGAAATCAATATCAAGAAGAAGCAAGATGGGAAGACTAACCCGGATGGCCGCCCGCGTCGCAAGGAACTCATCGGTGAACTGCCTCAGCGCCGTAGCCTCGGCCTGGAGCCGGGTCCGGACGTCCTGCGCGGCCACGTTCATCACGGCCGTCCCTCCGCCCGGCGTCCACCCCGAGGTAGCGCTGGCCACCTCCACATCCTAGGCCGATGAGCTCGAGCCCGCGGCCGGCTGCGGCTCTGACGCGGCCTTCTGTGGCTCCCACGCAGCCTTCCCCGCAGGACGGCTCGGCGGCGGCCGGACCGCCATCTCAGTCCTCGCGGCCGGCTCGCCCCCCGCCGACTGCGCAGACGGCAGATCAGGCCGGCCGCCTTGAGCCGCCCCAGTTGGCGGGGTCGGCACCAGCGCCCTCTCCAGGACGACAACGTCGTCGTCCCTTTCCAGCCCTGGCTGGTCGCCGCCGGCTCCTTCTGGCGAGGGCTCCATGGCCCCAGGCGCTGCGACGCGCAGCGGGGTGACCATCAAGACCTCCTCCGCCGTCCCCGCAGCTGCAGCCTCCACTTGGGCCTTGGCTGCGGCGTCGGCGAGCGCCTTCGCCGCCTCCTCCTCCTGCGCCACCTGGGCGGCGGCCGCCTTCCGTGCCTCCGCCTCTCGCGCCTCCCGCTCCTCCCGCGCGTTCTGTTCTGTCGCTTCCTGAAGGTCGGCACGGGGGTCCACGCGGCGAGTGGTGCTCCCAGACCCCCTCGGCGACTCGACGACGGAGGCGGCAGCCGCCCGCTCAAGCGACAACAGAGCTCTGGTCGTTTGGAGAAAAAGACAAGGGTTCAGGAACCACCAGAGAAAAGAAAGAAAAAAGAGTATACGAAAGAATTCGAACTTACGCCGACACAGTCTGAGGTTGCTTCACCGTCTTGCGGAAGCGAGCCGCCTTCGCGGCCGCCTCCTCCCGCCTGGTTGCTGCCGCCCCGCCCCTGGGTTTCTTCGTCCGACTGCCGAACAAATCCTGGGCGGCGCGACGCTTCTGCCCTCCGCCCCGAGCAGGCGGTACAGCGGAGGAACCCGCGCCGCGTCCAAATGCCGGCCGGCGGCGCGGGGCGACTTCGGCCTCATCGTCGTCCGGCCAGTCGTCGAAGGTGACTCCATGCCCGGAGCCGCCTGCTTGGCCACCACCCGGCTCGATGTTGTCGTCCATAGCGGCCGCCCCCAAGTCGGGGTCCTCCAGATCGTGCTCCGTCCGGTCGGGGACGAATCGACGCTCCGCGTCTGACCCGCCGGCCGGCCGAAGAAGAGGGCTCTGTCGAAAACAAGCCAACTAAGTTAGAGTCGGCCAAGAGGAACTCGGCAACAAAGTTAAGAGAAAAAGAAGAGACAAGGAGAGCATACCGTGGGCGGTGGATTGGCTCGGCTGTATGGCTCCTTGCCGAACTGCCACTCTTCGGAGAGTTTGCAGTTCGCGAGGTAGTTCACCATATAGGCGACCTCCTCGTGCGGCATGTCCTTGGTGCACATCCGGCTCGGATCGAGCTGGCCGATCATCTGACAGATCAGATGAGGACGGCTCTGGAGCTGAAGTACCCGGCGCGTGACGAAGGCGGCCAGCAGGTCGGGCCCCGTCAAGCCCTCCGACTGGGTCATCACTCGCACTCGGGCGACGGCTGCGGACCCAGCCGGCGTCAGAGTCACGGCCCGGAAAGACCACTGGGGCCGCCTACCCGCCGGTGGGCCGGCTACGTAAGCCAGCAGGTTGATGTAGTCGCCCCGTGGGGCGATGTTCCGCACGTAGAAGTACGACTTTTGCCACTTCTTCACCAACTGGATCAGCGTGATAACGGGGAAGGGGTTGTCGGCGACCGACCTCCACGAAGCGATGAAGGTGCCAGTCTGAGCCGGCACGCCCTGCATGCGCGTGCCCAGCTTGGACTGGAAGAACTCCCCCCAGAGCTCGAGGGTAGGGAGGACGCCGAGGTAGCCTTCGCACAAGGTGACGAAGGCAGACAGCAGCACCACCGCGTTTGGGGTGAGGTGGTGCGGCTGGAGCTGGTAGAAATTGAGCCAGGAGTGGAAGAAGGCGCTCACGGGCAGGCCGATGCCGCGCAAGAAATGCGAGCGGAAGACCACCCGCTCGCCCTCCCGCGGCTCCGGCGTAATTTCCTTCGCCGGCGCGAGACGGACCTCCACCTTGTCCGCGCCGGGCAGCCGCCGCGTCTGGCGGAGGAACTCGACGTGATCCTCGTGGACGTTGGAGCCGTCCCAATCCCCGCCATACTGCTCCGTGGCGGGAGGCATGGCGAAAACGAGCGCGGCGGCGGAGGAACGTGTGGTGGAAGAGCGCGGCGGCGAGGCGCTGTTGCAAGAAACGGCAAGAGAAAGAAGATGGTGGAAGAAGGAGGAGCGTGCGAGAGCCTGCCGCTCTCCGTCTCCCCCTACTTATAGCTTCGCGAGGTGAGGCCGGGGAGACCGGACGTGGGGAGAGACGTGGGATTAACTGCACCCACTCCCCCCACGCCTCGCGATTATTACGCCCTAAAGGCGTGCCGAAACTGCCGCGAGGAGACATGCGGGCGGTTTCGGGCTGCAGAGAATCCGCGCCTGGGCCCGGGCGTGGACGTGGCGGGCCCCCGCCCTGCAGCGACATCCCGTCGCGCGCGTGGGCTGGCAGGCTTTCTGCCCGAGAGAGGCCTCGTGGTTCGCAGGCGGCGAGTGGCCGGCCCGCGGCCCGGTGCACGCACTGGCGAGCTCCCGCCCTCCGACTCAGGAGTTTTTCGACCAAGGCGGCGCGCCTAACCAAAGCCGGCTCCCAGCTGCCGACTTGTTGAGATAGGAAGCTGACCGAGCTTCTCGACTCCTACCCAACATCGAAGCCCAATCAGCTTCGGGGACTACTATCGGAGTAAATGGCCACGGGTAGCCTAGCCGACTGCCCCTGGCTCTTCCAAAAAATTATCAGGCCTTTGGGCCTTCAAGCACTCCAAGCATTGGACCCCCTTCCCTGGCCGGCTACCTCTGAAGCCGACTCACGGAAGGGGGCCCAGCCTTAGCAACCTCCCTCCCCAGGATAACCACAGGGTGGCCGACTCCAGGAAGCCGGCCGTAAAAGATGCCGACTCCAAGAAGCCGGCCAAGACCGCAACCACCCAAGCTATGCCACATAACGGTGACAAGACGGGTGTGGCCACAGTGCGGCCCACTACCCCCGAAGCCCGAGGCAGGCATGGCCACAGGACGCCGTACGGGGAGGCCATCCCTCGTTTGGCTTGGCACTGTAGCCATGCTAGCCTCGACGTCACCCACAGCACACGCCGGTACGGCCCACGGGCGGCGGGCCCCTTCAGCCAGAGAGAGAGGCGGAGGCGGCCCGGCCTCCCCCAGTCGGCCAAGGGCGTAGCCGGCTCCCAGAAGTCGGCTACCCCCTCCCTCGAAGCATGCGCCACATTAAGGAGACGAGACGAGGTAAGGCAACAGTGAGAGCCCTCGAGGTGGCCCACTGTAGCCACGCTTACCTCAACGAAGCCCTCATCATCAGAGGCGAGGCAACAGTAAGCAGCCGCCGACAAGACCCAATGCTGTGGGGCCGGCCTGTCGACCAAGAGGCCGGTAGCCGGCGGGATCCACCAGTCGGCGGGCCCCAACAGCCGGCGGAGAAGCCGGCGAGCATAGACACTGACGGCTGGGACCAGTGCCCAGCCGGATTACAATTGTACCCCGGGGGGGTAGGCCTATATAAAGCCCCAGGGGCACCCATGCAAAGGGTTGGCTTCTGAGCATAGCACACACACCATAGAGAGAGAGAAGTGAGAGCTAGCCTTGTTCTTCTTCTCCCTTGAACCCAACAGCTCTAGGAGTGATTGTAGCTACTTTTCCTGATCTAGTGATCATGCGGAGACCCCGCAGAGCAGGACTAGGGGTGTCATCTCCTCGGAGAGCCCCGAACCTGGGTAAGATCCGCCGGCGTGCATGTCTTCGCCTCATCCCGTTTCCAGGCACCGGCGACGTCTTATTGGCACCCACAATGATAAGCCACCCGTTGGCATATGTCGCACCTACCACCCGACACTGGCCGCCTTCCCTCCCAGGGCCCATGCTCCTGGGGGTTTGGGGGAACCCTAAGGGGAGGCGCCCCCTTGCCTTGGGGGGCAAGGCAACCCCCCCGGCCGTCGCCCCCTCCTCGGATTGGATCTGAGGGGGCCGGCCCCCCTCTCCCTTGCCCCTATATATATGTGGGGGGTGGGAGGGCAGCCGCACCCAAGTTCTGGCGCAGCCCTCCGCCTCTTACATGTCCTCCTCTCCCGCGGTGCTTGGCGAAGCCCTGCAGGATTGCCACGCTCCTCCATCACCACCACGCCGTCGTGCTGCTGCTGGATGGAGTCTTCCCCAACCTTTCCCTCTCTCCTTGCTGGATCAAGGCGTGGGAGACGTCACCGGGCTGCACGTGTGTTGAACGCAGAGGCGCCGTGGTTCGGCGCTTAGATCGGAATCAACCGCGATCTGAATCGCTACGAGTACGACTCCTTCATCCGCGTTCTTGCAACGCTTCCGCATCACGATCTACAAGGGTATGTAGATGCCCTCCCCTTCCCCTCATTGCTAGATTACTCCATAGATTGATCTTGGTGATGCGTAGAAAATTTTGAATTTCTGCTACGTTCCCCAACAGTGGTATCAGAGCTAGGTCTATGCGAAGTTTCTATGAACGAGTAGAACACAAAGTAGTTGTGGGCGTCGATTTTGTCAATTTACTTGCCGTTACTAGTCTTATCTTGATTCGGCAGCATCGTGGGATGAAGCGGCCCGGACCGACCTTACACGTACACTTACGTGAGACAGGTTCCACCGACTGACATGCACTAGTTGCATAAGGTGGCTAGCGGGTGTCTGTCTCTCCCACTTTAGTCGGATCGGATTCGATGAAAAGGGTCCTTATGAAGGGTAAATAGAAATTGGCATATCACGTTGTGGCTTTTGCGTAGGTAAGAAACGTTCTTGCTAGAATCCCATAGCAGCCACGTAAAACATGCAACAACAATTAGAGGACGTCTAACTTGTTTTTGCAGGGTATGCTATGTGATGTGATATGGCCAAAAGGATGTGATGAATGATATATGTGATGTATGAGATTGATCATGTTCTTGTAATAGGAATCACGACTTGCATGTCGATGAGTATGACAACCGACAGGAGCCATAGGAGTTGTCTTAATTTATTGTATGACCTGCGTGTCAATGAAAACGCCATGTAATTACTTTACTTTATTGCTAACCGTTAGCCATAGTAGTAGAAGTAATAGTTGGCGAGACAACTTCATGAAGACACGATGATGGAGATCATGATGATGGAGATCATGGTGTTATGCCGGTGACGAAGGTGATCATGCCGCGCCTCGAAGATGGAGATCAAAGGCGCAAGATGATATTGGCCATGTCACGTCACTTTATGATTTGCATGTGATGTTTATCATGTTTACATCTTATTTGCTTAGAACGACGGTAGCATCAATAAGATGACCCCTCACTAAAATTTCAAGAGACGTGTTCCCCCTAACTGTGCACCGTTGCGAAGGTTCGTTGTTTCGAAGCACCACGTGATGATCGGGTGTGATAGATTCTAACGTTCGAATACAACGGGTGTTGACGAGCCTAGCATGTACAGACATGGCCTCGGAACACATGCGAAACACTTAGGTTGACTTGACGAGCCTAGCATGTACAGACATGGCCTCGGAACACAAGACACTGAAAGGTCTAACATGAGTCGTACAGTAGATACGATCAACATGGAGATGTTCACCGATGATGACTAGTCCGTCTCACGTGATGATCCGACACGGCCTAGTTTGACTCGGATCATGTATCACTTAGATGACTACAGGGATGTCTATCTGAGTGGGAGTTCATTAATCAGATGAACTTAATTATCATGAACATAGTCAAAAGGTCTTTGCATATTATGTCATAGCTTACGCTTTAGTTCTACTGTTTAATATATGTTCCTAGAGAAAATTTAGTTGAAAGTTGATAGTAGCAATTATGCGGACTGGGTCCGTGAACTGAGGATTGTCCTCATTGCTGAACAGAAGGCTTATGTCCTTAATGCACCGCTCGGTGTGCTGAACCTCAGCATCGTCTGTAGATGTTGCGAAACATCTGGCATACACGTTTTGATGACTACGTGATAGTTCAGTGCGTAATGCTAACGGTTTTGAATTGTGGCACCAAAGACGTTTTGAAACGTCACAGAACATATGAGATCTTCCGAAGACTGAAATTGGGATTTCACACTAGTGCCCACGTCAAGAGGTATGAGACCCCTGACAAGTTTCTTAAGCCTGCAAACTAAGGGAGAAAATCTCAATCGTTGAGCATGTGCTCAGATTGTCTGAGTACCACAATCGCTTGAATCGAGTGGGAGTTAATCTTCCAGATGAGATAGTGATGGTTCTCCATAGTCACGGCCACCAAGCTATTAGAGCTTCGTGATGAACTATAACATATCAGGGATAGATATGATGATCCTTGAGCAACTCGCGATGTTTGACACCGCGAAAGTAGAAATCAAGAAGGAGCATCAATTGTTGATGGTTAGTAAAACCACTGGTTTCTAGAAGGGCAAGGGCAAAAGGGATACTTCATGAAACAGCAAATCATTTGCTGCTCTAGTGAAGAATCCCAAGGTTGAACCCAAACCCGAGACTAAGTGCTTCTGTAATGTGGGGAACGGTCACTGAAGCAGAACTACCCTAGATACTTGGTAGATGAGAAGGCAGGCAAGGTCGACAGAAGTATATTGGATATACGTTATATGAATGTGTACTTTACTAGTACTCCTAGCAGCACCAGGGTATTAGATACCGGTTCGGTTGCTAAGTGTTAGTAACTCGAAATAAAAGTTGTGGAATAAACGGAGACTAGCTAAAGGTGAGATGACGATATGTGTTCGAAGTGTTTCCAAGGTTGATGTGATCAAGCATCGCATGCTCCCTCTACCATCGAGATTGGTGTTAAACCTAAATAATTGTTATTTGGTGTTTGCGTTGAGCATAAACATGATTGGATTATGTTTATCGCAATACGATTATTCATTTAAGGAGAATAATGGTTACTCTGTTTATTTAAATAATACCTTCAATGGTCTTGCACCTACAATGAATCTCGATCGCAGTGATACACATGTTCGTGCCAAAAGATATAAAATAGTAATGATAGTACCACATACTTGTGGCACTGCCATTTGAGTCATATTGGTATAGAACGCATGAAGAAGCTCCATGTAGATGGATCTTTGGACTCACTCATTTTTGAAAAGATTGAGACATGCGAACCGTGTCTATTGGTATATATACATGAAGAAACTCCATGCAGATGGATCGTTTGGACTCACTTGATTTTGAATCACTTGAGACATACAAATCATACCACATGGGCAAGATGACTGAAAGGCCTCGTTTTTAGTAAGATGGAACAAGAGAGCAACTTGTTGGAAGTAATACATTTGATGTGTGCAGTCCAATGAGTGCCGAGGCACGCAGTGGATATTGATATGTTCTTACTTCACAGATGATTTGAGTAGATGCTGAGAATATTTACTTGATGAAACACAAGTCTGAATTATTGAAAGGTTCAAGTAATTTCAGAGTGAAGTTGAAGATCGTCGTGACAAGAGGATAAAATGTCTATGATATGATCATAGAGATATCTGAGTTACGAGTTTGGCACACAATTAAGACATTGTGGAAAGTGTTTCACAATAAATACCGCCTGGAACACCACAATGTGATGGTGTGTCCGAACATCATAACTGCACCCTATAGGATATGGTGCATACCATGATGTCTCTTTACCACTATCGTTTATGGGTTAGGCATTAGACACAACCGCATTCACTTTAAATAGGGCACCACGCAATTCCGTTGAGACGACATTGTTTAGAGAAACCTAAGTTGTCGTTTCTTAAAAGTTTGGGGCTGCGATGCTTATGTGGAAAAGTTTCAGGCTGATAAGCTCGAACCCAAAGCGGATAAATGCATCTTCATAGAATACCCAAAACAGTTGGGTATACCTCCTATTTCAGATCTGGAAGCAAAATTAATTGCTTCTAGAAACGAGTCCTTTCTCGAGGAAAAGTTTCTCTCGAAAGAATTGAGTGGGAGGATGGTGGAGACTTGATAAGGTTATTGAACCGTCACTTCAACTAGTGTGTAGCAGGGCACAGGAAGTTGTTCCTGTGGCACCTACACCAATTGAAGTGGAAGCTTATGATAGTGATCATGAAACTTTGGATCAAGTCACTACCAAACCTCGTAGGTTGACAAGGATATGTACTACTCCTGAGTGGTACGGTAATCCTGTCTTAGATATCATGTTGTTAGACAATACTGAACCTACGAGCTATGGAGAAGCTATGGTGGGCCCATATTCCGACAAATGGTTAGAAGCCATGAAATCCGAGATAGGATCCATGTATCAGAACAAAGCATGGACTTTGGTGAACTTGCCCGATGATCAGCAAGCCATTGAGATAAATGGATCTTTAAGAAGAAGACGGACGTGGACGGTAATGTTAGCGTCTATGAAGCTCGACTTGTGGCAAAGAGTATTTTCACAAGTTCAAGGAGTTGACTACGATGAGATTTTCTCATCCATAGCGATGCTTAAGTCCGTCGGAATCATGTTAGCATTAGCTGCATTGATGAAATCTGGCAGATGGATGTCAAAACAAGTCTCCTTACCAGTTTTCGTAAGGAAAGGTTGTATGTGATACAATCAGAAAGGTTTTGTCGATCCTAAGGATGCTAAAAAGGTATGCTAGCTCCAGCGATCCTTCCATGGACTAGAAGCAAGCATCTCGGAGTCAGAATATACGCTTTGAAGGAGTGATCAAAGTTTTTGGGTTTATACAAAGTTTGTTAGAAACTTGTATTTACAATAAAGTGAGTGGGAGCGCTACAACATTTCTGATAAGTATATGTGAATGACATATTGTTGATCCGAAATGATGTAGAATTTCTGGAAAGCATAAAGGGTTGTTTGAAAGGAGTTTTTCAAGGGAAGACCTGGATAAAGCTGCTTACATATTGGGCATCAAGATCTATAGAGATAGATCAAGACGCCTGATGATACTTTCAAAGAACGCACACCTTGACATGATTTTGAAAGAGTTCAAAATAGATCAGTCAAAGAAGGAGTTCTTACCTGAGTTATAAGGTGTGAAGTTGAGTAAGACTCAAAGCTTGACCACGACAGAAGAGAGAGGAAGGACGAAGGTCGTCCCCTATGCTTTTGTCATAGGCTCTATATGGTATGGCATGCTGAGTACCGCACCTGATGTGTGCCTTGCCACATGTCTGGCAAGAGGGTACAAAGGTGATCCAGGAGTGGATCACTAGATAGCGGTCAAAATTATCCTTAGAGGAATAAGGAAATGTTTCTCGGTTATGGAGGTGATAAAGAGTTCGACGTAAAGAGTTACGTCGATGCAAGCTTAACACCTATCCGGATAGCTCTGAGTAGAGATACCGGATACGTATAATGGAGCAACAATTTGGAATAGCTCCAAGTGGAACGTGGTAGCATCATCTACGATATGACATAAAGTTTTGCGAAATACATAGGGATCTGAATGTTGCAGACCCGTTGACTACAACCTCTCTCACAAGCATAACATGATCAAACCAGAACTCATTGAGTGTTAATCACATAGTGATGTGAACTAGATTGTTGACTCTAGTAAACTCTTTGGATGTTAGTCACATGGTGATGTGACCTGTGAGTGTTAATCACATGGTGATGTGAACTAGATTATTGACTCTAGTGCAAGTGGGAGACTGTTGGAAATATGCCCTAGAGGCAATAATAAATTGGTTATTATTATATTTCCTTGTTCATGATAATCGTTTATTATCCATGCTAGAATTGTATTGATAGGAAACTCAGATACATGTGTGGATACATAGACAACACCATGTCCCTAGTAAGCCTCTAGTTGACCAGCTCGTTGATCAATAGATGGTTACGGTTTCCTGACCATGGACATTGGATGTCGTTGATAACGGGATCACATCATTAGGAGAATGATGTGATGGACAAGACCCAATCCTAAGCCTAGCACAAGATCGTGTAGTTCGTTTGCTAAGAGCTTTTCTAATGTCAAGTATCATTTCCTTAGACCATGAGATTGTGCAACTCTCGGATACCGTAGGAATGCTTTGGGTGTACCAAACGTCACAACGTAACTGGGTGGCTATAAAGGTGCACTACAGGTATCTCCGAAAGTGTCTGTTGGGTTGGCACGAATCGAGACTGGGATTTGTCATTCCGTGTAAACGGAGAGGTATCTCTGGGCCCACTCGGTAGGACATCATCATAATGTGCACAACGTGACCAAGGAGTTGATCATGGGATGATTTGTTACGGAACGAGTAAAGAGACTTGCCGGTAACGAGATTGAACAAGGTATCGGGATACCGACGATCGAATCTCGGGCAAGTAACATACCGATTGACAAAGGGAATTGTATACGGGATTGATTGAATCCCCGACATCGTGGTTCATCCAATGAGATCATCGTGGAACATGTGGGAGCCAACATGGGTATCCAGATCCCGCTGTTGGTTATTGGCCCGAGAACGTCTCGGTCATGTCTGCATGGTTCCCGAACCCGTACGGTCTACACACTTAAGGTTCGATGACGCTAGGGTTATAGGGAATAGATATACGTGGTTACCGAATGTTGTTCGGAGTCCCGGATGAGATCCCGGACGTCACGAGGAGTTCCGGAATGGTCCGGAGGTAAAGATTCATATATGTGAAGTCCTGTTTTAGCCACCGGAAGAGTTTCGGGCGTCACCGGTAATGTACCGAGACCACCGGAGGGTTCCAGGGGTCCATCGGGAGGGGCCACCAGCCCCGGAGGGCCCTATGGGCTGTATGTGGAGAGGAACCAGCCCCTTAGTGGGCTGGGCGCCTTCCCTCCCAGGGCCCATGCGCCTGGGGGTTTGGGGAAACCCTAAGGGGAGGCGCCCCCCTTGCCTTGGGGGGCAAGGCAACCCCCCTGGCCGCCGCCCCCTCCTCAGATTGGATCTGAGGGGGCCGGCCCCCCTCTCCCTTGCCCCTATATATATGTGGGGGGTGGGAGGGCAGCCGCACCCAAGTTCTGGCGCAGCCCTCCCCCTCTTCCATGTCCTCCTCCTCTCCCGCGGTGCTTGGCGAAGCCCTGCAGGATTGCCACGCTCCTCCATCACCACCACGCCATCATGCTGCAGCTGGACGGAGTCTTCCCCAACCTCTCCATCTCTCCTTGCTGGATCAAGGCGTGGGAGACGTCACCGGGCTGCACGTGTGTTGAACGCGGAGGCGCCGTGGTTCGGCGCTTAGATCGGAATCAACCGCGATCTGAATCGCTACGAGTACGACTCCTTCATCCGCGTTCTTGCAACGCTTCCGCATCACGATCTACAAGGGTATGTAGATGCACTCCCCTTCCCCTCGTTGCTAGATTACTCCATAGATTGATCTTGGTGATGCGTAGAAAATTTTGAATTTCTGCTACGTTCCCCAACAGAGGTAATATGCATTCTCAGAAGATTTTGAAGATAAATCAGTTTAGAAGACATTGACCTCATAGCGCGAAGACATTCACTTATATGTTGAGAGTTGGTTCCAGATTTGTACGAATCCAAGAATAAGTACAAGTGAGGAATCTAACTATGTGTGAAGCATAAGTGAATATACTAGGCATTATATGAGATGCAGACAGGATAGATCCAAATTTGTGGAGGCAGAAACCACTTTTGGTAAGAAAGGATGAATCTATAGGATCAAAAAGACGGTAAAAAGAGGGTTTTAATTTACCACACGATGAACTGCTAGACGGAGTAGAAGATGAGGTTGAGCAGTTCGATCTTCCGTGCCTTGTCTTGGCGATGGAGGACACCTACGGCGGCGGCGGAGAAGACGATGTCCGCGGCCGGCGTGAAGACGGCGTCGGAGAGGTCGCGGCAGCTAAGCATTTCGTCGCCGGCGTCGTCGAGAGCTAGCGATGGAGCTAGGGTTTGTCAAGGTGGAGAGGTGGAAGAAGGATTTTGACCGCGATTGGACGGGTATTTATAGGAAAAGGGACGGCACAGCGCAATTACGCAGGTGCCCCTGGCGGTTCACATCTGAGGTACCTGTAGCGAACATGCAACACATTGGGAGTTGTCCCACGTTCCCACGCCCACCTGGACTGTCGGATGGTAGTTCCGGCTTCTCCGGGTTTCAGGCAATAGGAATTGAACATTTAAAACAGATTTAATGTTTGTCTCTGTATCTTCTGCTGACAAGGACGCAGAGAAGACATTCGACAGTTTCAATAGAATGCATATGATTTGGATAGATAGAGTTTGAGGTAGGAAGCATAGAGAGGTTAGGGTCCGATCACATTCACTTAGTTCAAAAGATTCAAACGAGAAGACATGGCTATAAGTGAATGTTGTAGCGGACAGAACACTAATATATGTATATATCAGAATGCAACCAAATCAACATAGTGAAGATAATCATGAAGACAAGTTGAAATTGAAGACAAACCAAATGCGAAGACATAGCAAATGTAATGCCATGAGAAAAACACTTCAAACAGAAGAATTTGGTGGTGGCGTTACCCACTGTATAGGAAGTATTAGACCCAGACACGGCGCACAATTATCGTGGCGCTCCGAAGTCAAATTCCGCGCTAATGTATTCACACTTAGAATGTAAGTCTTCATTGATTGAAGATACTTTACTTCGTGTGTTGCACATCTAAGTCATCATCATGCATAAGTGTTAGGATGTGTGCCTGATCACAGGACATTTGAGGATTCCAAGATATTTAGCTCACACCGTAATTTGCAAAACCTTTTCTCATCCAAGGGCTTTGTGAAGATATCTGCCAGTTGCTCTTCAGTGTTGACGTGTATGATATCAATATCTTCCTTCATGACATGATCTCTGAGAAAGTGATGACGAATTTCAATATGCTTTGTCTTCGAGTGCTGAACTGGGTTGTTGGCAATATTGACGGCGCTTTCGTTGTCGCAGTAGAGTGGTACTTGTTTCAGATGGATGCCATAGTCCTTGAGTGTTTGCTTCATCCATAGAAGCTGAGCGCAGCATGATCCAGCAGCAATGTATTCAGATTCAGCAATGGAGAGTGATACACCGTTCTGCTTCTTTGAAGACCAACAGAAAAGTGATCGTCCCAGAAAGTGACATGTGTCTGATGTAGACTTGCGATCCACCTTGTCACCAGCATAATCAGCATCCAAGAATCCAACTAGATCAAACTCTGAGCCCTTTGGATACCATAATCCTAATGTTGGGGTGTAAGCCAAATATCGAAGAATTCGCTTCACAGCTAAGTCATGCGATTCCTTTGCTGCCGCTTGGAATCGAGCACACATGCAAACACTAAGCATAATATCTGGCCTAGATGCACATAAATAAAGTAAAGAACCAATCATGGAGTGGTATATCTTTTGATCGAACTCTTTACCATTGGCGTCAGGACCTAGATGACTCTTGGTTCGCATTGGTGTCGTGTAACCTTTGCAATCTTGCATTCCAAACTTCTTCAGACAATCTTTGAGATATTTCTCTTGAGATATGAAGATGCCATTTCTTTGCTGACGAATTTGAAGACCAAGGAAGAACTTCAGCTCACCCATCATGGACATCTGATATTGCTCTTGCATCATGTGTCCAAACTCATCACTGTACTTCTGGTTAGTGCAGCTGAAGATAATGTCATCCACATATATTTGCACACAAACAGTTCACCATCATATGTCTTCGTGAAGAGTGTGGGATCCAGGGAACCAGTTTTGAAGCCTTTGCTCTTCAGGAAGTCTTTAAGCGTGTCATACCAAGCGCGAGGGGCTTGTTTGAGGCCATACAGTGCCTTGTTTAGCTTGTACACCATATCAGGATGTTTTGGATCTTCAAAGCCAGGAGGTTGTGCGACATACACTTCTTCTTCAATCTTGCCATTGAGAAATGCACTCCTCACATCCATTTGATACAGCAAGATGTTGTGATGGTTAGCATAGGCTAGCAGTATGCGAATAGCTTCAAGCCTAGCCACAGGAGCAAATGTTTCATCGAAGTCAATCCCTTCAATTTGAGTGTATCCTTGAGCAATGAGACGAGCTTTGTTTCTGACAACTTGACCATGCTCATCTTGTTTGTTGTGATATATCCATTTTGTGCCTATTATGTTGTGCTTGCGGGGGTCAGGACGCTTGACAAGTTCCCAGACATTGTTCAGCTTGAACTGTTGAAGCTCTTCTTGCATAGCTTGAATCCATTCAGGTTCCATGAAGGCTTCAGCAACTTTCTTAGGTTCAGATATTGAGACAAAAGCAAAGTGCCCACAGAAATTTGCTAGTTGTGTTTCTCTTGAACGAGTGAGTGGACCAGGTGCATTGATGCTATCAATTATCTTCTCAATATGTACTTCATTTGCAACACGAGGATGAACTGGACGAAGATTTTGCTCTTGCTGATCATTGTCATCGTTGGGAGGATTGTCTTCGGGCTGAGCATTGTCTTCAGGTTGATTAGGTGCAGAAATGATAAGTTCCTCTTCAGGCTGAGCTTCAGACGGTATGATTTCTCCAGTTCCCATTAGCTTGATGGATTCACTGGGTGGAACTTCATCTAGCACATTTGGCAGGTGCTCTCTTTGCGAGCCGTTAGTCTCATCGAACCGCACATCCACAGTTTCAACCACTTTATAGAGAAAGAGGTTGAAGACTCTGTAGGAGTGCGAGTCCTTTCCGTAACCGAGCACAAAACCTTCATGTGCTTTCAGTGCAAATTTTGAAGTGTGATGTGGATCCTTGATCCAGCACCTAGCACCAAATACTCTGAAGTAACTGACATTTGGCTTCTTACCAGTGAGGTGTTCATAGGATGTTTTCTTCTGAAGCTTGTGAAGATAAACACGGTTGATGACATGGCATGCAGTATCAATAGCTTTAGGCCGGAACTTTCTGGGTGTCTTGTATTCATCAAGCATCGTCCGAGCCATCTGAATGAGTGTTCTGTTCTTGCGCTCCATGATGCCATTCTGCTGAGGGGTGTACAGAGCTGAGAACTCATGTGTGATGCCTAATGTATCCAAGTACAGATCGAGGCCGGTGATTTTGAACTCTGTGTCGTTGTCACTCCTGATATGCTTGATCTTGACGCCATAGTTGTTCATGGCACGGTTGGCGAAGCGTCTGAAGACATCCTGCACTTCAGTCTTGTAGGGAATTATGTGAACCCATGTATATCTTGAATAATCATCAACAATGACGAAGCCATAGAGACAAGCAGTTGTAGTGAGAGTAGAGTAGTGAGTAGGGTCAAATAAGTCCATGTGAAGTAGCTCGAAGGGTTGAGATGTCGTCATGATTGTCTTCGAGGGATGCTTGGCCCTAGTCATCTTTCCAGCTTCGCAGGCACCGCACAATTGATCCTTCTTGAACTTGACGCCCGCGATGCCTATGACATGCTTCTTCTTTGCAAGAGTGTGTAAGTTCTTCATGCCAGCGTGCCCTAGCCTCCGATGCCAGAGCCAACACTCTGAAGCTTTTGCAAGAAGGCATACGGCAAGTTGTGGCCCTGCTGAGAAATCTACCATGTATAGATCATCTTTCCAGTACCCTTCAAAGACTAGAGACTTGTCAGATTCCATAAGTACAAGGCAACGATATTTTCCAAATATCACAATCATGTTCAAGCCACAAAGCATTGAGACAGACATTAAGTTGAAACCAAGGGATTCAACAAGCATCACTTTATCCATGTGCTGATCCTTTGAGATTGCAACTCTACCTAGACCCAATACCTTGCTTTTACCAGTGTCAGCAAATGTGATGTGACTCTTGTCAGATGGACGTAAGGTTGAGTCCATGAGAAGACTTCGATCACTAGTCATATGATTAGTGCATCCATTGTCCATAATCCACTCCGAAGCATGAGGTGTCATACCCTACAGTACAGTTAGGGGGATAGGCTTCACCAAGAGTATTGTGAAGCATAAACATTTGACGGGCAAGAGGATTATCAAAGCTCAGATCAAGATTAGGACTGATAGGATGATTCGCAAACGATTCAGGAATAAAATACATAGTGAGACCATTTGGGCATTTGATGTTGCGCCCTACAAGATGTTTTAGGTCCCCAGGAATAGCATCAGACGCCTTTGATTTCCGGCTGTAGACCTTTCCCTGCAAAAGAAAGTTAATTCTTCTTAACCACCCACATCTTTAGGGGTGGCCTTAGAAGCAATGAGTCTAAGTGCAGCATCTGAGAACTTCGGCTTTGGAACCCTAGCAAATAGCCTTGCAGGAGATGAATGATACTCATATGAATAAGCAGAAAAGTTCTTAGTCTTATGAACATAGCGGTTTGAAGAAACACACTCATATTCATAAGTCTGAGTATGGTTTCCCTGCAAAACATTGGCGTTAGGGTGACTCAGTTGAGTCCTCTGTCTGTATGAAGCCTTTGGTCTGGGATTTGTCTTCTTCCCAGGTGGTGTCATGATGACATTCACAGGAAGATTCTCAAGACAACTTTTGGGAACCCAGATCTTCTTCATAGGTGGCCCATTCCTGCAGTTAGTACCAATATACCTGGCAAACACTTCACCATTCTGATTCTTAAACAGTTTATAGTTTGCATCAAAGGATTCATCAATGATAATAGGGTTAGCACAGGTGAAGCCAGATAAGGTGGATGGATCCACAGAAGGTCCCTTTGCAGCAACCCATTTGGGGTACTGCTTAGGCTTCCAGTAGGAGCCATCAACATTCATTTTCCTCTCGAACCCAACACCCTCTTTCCTAGGGTTTCGGTTCAGAATCTGCTTTTTGAGGACATCGCACAGTGTCTATTGCCCTTTGAGACTTTTGTACATCCTTGTTTCAAGTAATGTCTTCAACCTAGCATTTTCATCAGCAATAGTAGTGGTATCATCAGCAGAGGGGTTAGTTACCACATCAGCAGTTGAAGATATTGCAACAGTAGCAGCAGTAGAACATTCAGCAACAGAAGTAGCGTTATCATGCTCAAGGCATTTTAGACATGGTGGTTCAAATCCTTCCTGAGCGGAACTGATCTGTTGAGCGCGAAGTGACTCATTCTCTTTTTGAAGATCTTCATGAGTCGCTCTCAATTTCTCAAGCTCTTGCTTGCTTTGAAGATAATCATAGGAGAGCTTTTCATGAGTTGTTGAGCGTTTCATGATGACTTTCAAGTTCCTGGTACTTAACATAAAGATTTTTTATGTCTTCAATTAAGGACTGAGAATGGGTCATTTCAGCGTCCAACAGGTCATCGCTTTTATCTAACATTTTTTGAGTATGTTCCATAGCTTTCTGTTGTTCAGTTGCAATTTTAGCAAGTGTTTTGTAGCTGGGTTTGGATTCACAATCAGAGTCATCTTCACTAGATGTTTGAAAGTAAGCATCGCGTGATTTTACCTTGGCACCACGTGCCATGAAGCAGTAGGTGGGAGCAGAGTCGTCCTTATCATTAGCTTCAACGTTGGTGACGGAGCCATTGTCTTCAGTGTTGAAGATGGACTTGGCAACGTAGGCTGTAGCTAGAGCCAGACTTGCAACGCCAGGGTCGGACTCCTCCTCTGCCCCCTCAGAAGCAGACTCCTCCTCTGAATCCATCTCCTTGCCGACAAAAGCACGAGCCTTGCTAGATGAGCTCTTCTTATGAGATGAAGACTTGGATGAGGACTTGGAAGAAGACTTTGAGTATTTCTTCTTCTTCTTGTCATCAAAATCATATTCCTTGCTCTTCTTCTTCTTGTTGTTCTCATTGTCCCACTGTGGACACTCAGAGATGTAGTGTCCAGGTTTCTTACACTTGTGACATGTTCTCTTCTTGTAGTCATGAGTGGAAGCTTCATCATTTCTTGAGTTGGATCGTGAAGACTTTCTGAAGCCCTTCTTCTTAGTGAACTTCTGGAACTTCTTCACAAGCATAGCAAGTTCCTTTCCAATGTCTTTAGGATCATCAGAACTGCGGTCAGATTCTTCTTCAGACGAGGAAACAGCTTTTGCCTTCAAAGCACGAGTTCGGCCGTAGTTGGGACCATAGATATCTCTTTTCTCAGATAGCTGGAACTCATGTGTGTTGAGCCTCTCAAGTATATCACACAGATCGAGTGTCTTGAAGTCCGGTTGTTCTTGTATCATGAGGGCAAGGGTGTCGAACGAGCTGTCAAGTGATCTCAGTAGTGTCTTCACGATTTCATGCTTGGTAATCTCAGTGGCGCCGAGAGCACGAAGCTCATTTGTGATGTCAGTGAGGCGATCAAACGTGAGCTGGACATTCTCATTGCCGTTTCTCTTGAAGCGGTTGAAGAGGTTGCGAAGAACACTGATCCTTTGATCTCTCTGGGTTGAGACGCCTTCGTTGACCTTAGAGAGCCAGTCCTAGACTAGCTTCGACGTTTCCAGAGCACTCACACGGCCATACTGTCCTTTGGTCAGATGACCACAGATGATGTTCTTGGCAGTAGAATCCAGTTGAATGAACTTCTTGACATCAGCAGGGGTGACACCTTCACCAGTCTTGGGAACGCCATTCTTGACGACATACCAGAGGTCGACATCAATGGCTTCAAGATGCATGCGCATCTTATTCTTCTAGTAGGGATATTCCGTTCCATCGAAGACGGGGCAAGCAGCAGAGACTTTGATTATCCCTGCAGTCGACATAGCTAAAACTCCAGGTGGTTAAACCGAATCACACAGAACAAGGGAGTACCTTGCTCTGATACCAATTGAAAGTGCTAGTTATCGACTAGAGGGGGGTGAATAGGCGATTTTTATGAAAGTCTTCAAAACATGAGAGTTTCGAAGACAAACAATAGAAATGAACCTATTGATATGCAGCGGAAGGTAGACTACACTAGGCAAGCCATAGTCAAGTATTCAATGAAGTGAAAGTGCGAAGACTAATAGCAGCTAGGTAGTACGGATCAGGATGGAAGATGGTATGAAGCCAAACAACGATAGAAGTCACACAGTGAAGACAAATAGGTAAAGCAAACAAGCAATGACTTCACGAAGACAAACTGTAAGTAAAGAGAGGGAGAGGATAGAACCAGTCACTTGTTGAGGACACAGGATTTGTTGGACCAGTTCCAGTTGCTGTGACAACTGTACGTCTGGTTAGGGAGGCTGAGATTTAACTCAGAAGACCGCGTCTTCACCTTATTCCCCTTGAGCTAAGGCCACCCAGTCCTCGCCCAATTACTCTGGTAAGTCTTCAAGGTAGACTTCCAAACCTTCACAGACTTCGTTCACCGGCGATCCACAATGACTCTTGGATGCTCAGAATGCGACGCCTAACCGGCTGGAGGATTCAGAGTCCTCAAGTGTAACAAGTCTTCAGGTCACGCGGACAGAAAGACTTCAGTGATGCCTAACACTCTTTGGCTCTGGGTGTTTGGGCTATGTCCTCGCAAGGATTTCTCTCTCTCAAAGCTTCAGAGGTGGGTTGCTCTCAAACGACAAAAGCCGTGCACTAACTTTGAGCAGCCACCAATTTATGGTGTAGGGGGTGGGCTATTTATAGCCACTAGGCAACCCGACCTGATTTGTCCGAAATGACCCTGGGTCACTAAGGAACTGACACGTGTTCCAACGATCAGATTTCAAACACACGCGGCAGCTTGACTTGAGCTACAAGTAAAGCTGACTCATCCAGCTCTGGATAAGATTTGCTCTCATTGTCTTCACTCGAAGACATAGGATTTTGGTTGAGCATCACTTCAGTCACTCTGACTTTGTTCACTGGGACCCCACTTAACAGTACTGTTGGGGATATTACCACTCGGCGTAAACCGGCCAGGAGAGGCCGGGTTAACCCCATAAGTAGTTCATGTGTATCTGAAGTCCATGAAGACAGACGGTGATGCTTTACGAAGGCCCAGGGCCCAAAGCCAGTTTAAGGCCCGTAGACATAAACCGGCATTGATATGTAAACTTGTGTTGTAAGATAGAAGTAGCAGAGACTAAGCCGGACAAGATTATGAGCCGGCCTCGGGATTCTGTAAACCGACGGGCATCAACCCATGTATATAAGGGGACGACCCGGCGGCGGTTCAAGGACAACAGAAAACAACTCGAGACTCAGGCAAAGCGTATGCCATCACAACTAGACATAGGCTTTTACCTTCATCGTAAGGGGCCGAACTAGTATAAAACTCTCTTGCGTCCCTTGTCCGCTTTAACCCCTTTAAGTTAGCCCGTAGCGATGGCTCCACGACTAAGTCCTTTCTCTAGGACATCTGCCGTGACAAAACCACGACAGTTGGCGCCCACCGTGGGGCTATCGCACGATGGTTTCAAGTTCTTGGAGGGCAACTTCGAAGGACTCAAGGGTTACGTTGTGGGCCGGATGACCAAGAGTCGTCGCGGCAAGCTCTACATCGACGATGCAGGCTGGGGCGCCAAGGCCGGCTCAATCGAGTACGGGTACCGGGTCCCCTTTGGTGGCATACACGTTTTCATTGGCAAGATCGGCGAACCGGGCCCTGAGCCAGACATCTGCACCGACCTCGTCGAAACGGCTCAGCGTGCGAGATCTGCCCGGGTCAAGCCTGTCATGAAGCGTGCCTTCGTGGGAGTTATCCATGGAGACGAATCTGAGGATAGATCGGAATCTGGTGGTGAGACTGTCGTTTATTCCGGCGACGAGTCATCGACCGGAGAGACCGAGTCGTTATATAAGTTACAAGATGGCCGGATTGGGGGCTGTTCTGATGGCGACAGTATTCCGGACCCCTTTGATCTGCCAAACCGGGTTGCGATCTTCATGGCCGGTACGCAACCGGCGCTCCACTCTTCGACCGCAGCGGCGATGATTTCCGGATCGACGGCAGCAACAGCGGCCGGGGCAGGAGGCCTTGTGCGACTGCCAGCTCAGGTTATATCTGATTTGTTTGACGCATTGGCAACGCTGATGGCGGAGGTTAAGCCGGCGGATCAGGATGCACACAATGCAGAAATCGCGAAAGTGAAAGATCAGATCACCCAGGCCAAAGCCAACTTAGCAGCTGAGGATGCCAGGATGGCCGCGGAGCGGGCCGCTTTGGATGCACAAGCTTACCGGATTATGCTGGATCAGAGTGCGTCGAACGAAGTCCTGAAGAGGAGGTATAGATCTCGCCTACCGCCGGTTTATGAAGCTAGAAATATCTTTAACACCCCAGGAGCAGGGACCAGTAATCCGCCGGTGGTAAACCGGGTGGAGGCACCTGGAGCAGGGGCGCCGGTTCAGCCATGTTTGGTGGAACCGCCTCGTCAGAACAACATTGTAACACCTAATGTCTCCACGCCACCGGGTCATTACTCTAACCCGATGGACAACATTGTCGCTGCCACTTCACGGCTGGTGGCCATCCCGATCGAAGGCGATTCTCCGACGGCGGTCGAGACACGTCGGGTTAAGGAGCTTCTTCAGACAGTCTTGGTTCAACAGGAGGCTTATTCATATAGCCGCGATCGGATTCATTCCACTCCCCGTCCAAGCCAGAGTTACAGCAGGCGTATGGATGAACTGGCAGTGTCAAGCAATGCGCGGAACCGTGATCCGCCCCATGGCAATAACCCGGCGGGTGGTGCTGGTGATGCTCAGGAGGTGGTGGACCGGGCTCGGGCACGCAGAGAAGCCGAGTTAGCGGCGTAGCATGAAGCCCGTCAGCTTACTCCGGTTCGTCCAACCACATCGGTGGAACCAGAGGTTACCTCTAGTTCTTTGGGAGTGCCGTGTCTCGTCCCGGCGTTGTGCAATGTGCGCCTGCCCAAGGATTTCAAGGGCCCGCGCAAGGTGCCAAATTACACCGCCGATTTATCCCCTGAAACATGGGTCGAAAGCTATGAGATGGCCATGGAAATGCTGGATGTGGATGATGCGGCGTGTGCGAAATACTTCACCATGATGCTAGAAGGGACGGCCCGCACTTGGCTAAAGAGCTTACCGGCTAATTCTATCAGGTCATGGGCCAAGTTGAGAGCCCGGTTTATTCAGAATTTCAAGGATACATGCAAGCAGCCCATGTCAACTGTGGACTTAGCTGCCTGTGTCTAGGAGGAAGGAGAGTCTACAACCCATTGGGTGCGCCGGGCTTTGGAGATTTTGCATTTATCGGACCGCATCAACGCTGACACCACAGTTTTAACATTGGAGGGCAATTTCCGGTTTGAACCCCTGAAGTTGAAGTTGGGACGGCTCAAACGTCATTGTAATGACATGGGAACCCTCATGGCTGCACTGGTGAAGTATGCCGACTCTAATAGTACCAAGGATCCCGAGTCTGACGATGATAAGACAGGGAAGGAAAAAAGAGCGGCAACGCCAAGGGGCAGTACCACAACCCGGCGGGTCATGGAAACGGCGGCACGCGTAAGGCGGACCACGGTTTAGACTTTGTGGCTAATACTAATACACATCACAAGGGCCAGCGGCGTAAGGGTAAACCGCCCCAGCACGGTGGAGGGCCAAGTCCTAATCCGGACCGTTTGTCTTATCCGTTGAACCAGCCCTGTCCAAAGCATGGGACGAAGGAGAACCCGTCCACGCACCTCTGGAAAGATTGTTACATCATGCAAGAGTTCAAAAATTCTAATTCTTTCCGGTATGATCATGGACCAGGAGGCGGTTCGGGCCCCGGGTCTCATGGGCCGGGTTATGGTGGAGGAAATTCCGGTTCAGGCTTCCACGGCAATCAGGGTGGACATAACAATCAAAGTAATCAGGGTAACCAAGGTGGCTATAATCATCAGGGCAATCAGCAGCAGCAGCAGCAGCAGTCGGGTTACCAGAGCAACCAAAAGCAGTTGAATAGCGGACAGAATCATGTCTTCACCACTAGCTTGGACAAGCGCGATCAGAAGCTTCATAAAAGGGCGGTGAATGCCGTTGAACCGGCGGTGCCCCGTTATTTTCGCTGGTCCGAGCAGACGATTGTGTGGAGTAGAGAAGATCATCCACCCCGGGTTGACAATCCGGGTCATCTGGCTCTGGTGGTGGCACCTCAGGTGGGAGGTTATAAGTTCACTAAGGTACTCATGGATGGAGGGAGTAGTATCAATATCCTTTATTATGAAACTTTCCGTCGCATGGGGTTAACAGATAAAAATCTTAAACCATCCAATACGGTGTTCCATGGTGTGGTGCCTGGTAAGTCGGCATATCCTGTTGGTAAGATAGCTCTGGAGGTGGCTTTTGGAGATGAGCATAACTCGAGCTCAGAAACCTTGACCTTTGAAGTGGTGAAAATCAGAAGCCCGTATCATGCCCTATTTGGACGGCCAGCTTATGCTAAGTTTATGGCACGGCCTTGTTATGTCTATCTGCAGCTCAAGATGTCGGGTCACAAGGGAACTATAACCGTGCATGGGAGCCGCAAGATTGCTCTGGAGTGTGAACAAGGTGATGTGGCTTATGCTGAGTCGGTTTGTGCCACAGAAGAGTTGAAGTTTTACAAGGACAATGTTGATCCGGCAGATATGACTTCGTTGAAGAAACCAACTACAGAGCATGATTCGGCCCTGAAGTTTAAATCGGCTGATGAGACTAAGCTTGTTGACTTCGTGCCTGGCGATTCGTCCAAGCAGTTTAGCGTCAGCGCTAACTTGGATCCGAAATAGGAAAGCGCGCTCATCGAGTTCATCTGTGAGAACCGGTACATCTTTGCATGGAAGCCTTCTGACATGCCAGGTGTACCGAGAGAACTCGCTGAGCACACTCTCAATGTTGATCCCAAGTATAAACCGGTCAAGCATTTTCTCCGCCGGTTCAATGAAGAAAGACGCTAGGCTATTGGCAAAGAAGTAGCCAGGCTCTTGGCGGCTGGATTTATCGTTGAAGTATTCCATCCTGATTGGTTGGCTAATCCGGTGCTGGTCCTTAAAAAGAACGGCACTTGCCGTATGTGTGTGGACTACACAGACCTTAACAAAGCTTGTCCAGCAGATCCTTTTGCCCTCCTTCGTATTGATCAAATTATTGATGCTACGGCGGGTTGCGAGCATTTGAGCTTTTTGGATGCATATTCTGGTTATCATCAGATCAAAATGGCAGTTAAGGACCAGGAGAAGACAAACTTCATAACTCCCTTTGGAGCCTTCTGCTATGTGTCCATGCCCTTTGGGCTCAAGAGTGCCCAGGCGACTTATCAACGGTGTGTGTAGAATTGTCTTCATAAACAGATCGGTCGCAATGTTCACGCCTATGTGGACGATATTGTGGTGAAATCAAGGAAGAAGGAGACATTGATTGATGACTTGAAGGAAACCTTCGATAACCTGCGGGTTTACAAAATGATGCTTAATCTGGACAAGTGCGTCTTTGGTGTACCTGCAGGCAAGCTCTTGGGTTTTTTGGTGTCTAATCGGGGTATTGAAGCTAATCTGAAAAAGATCAAGGCCATCACCTCCTTGGCCAAACCGAAGTGTATCAATGATGTTCAACACCTGGCAGGACGGATTGCCGCGTTGAGCCGGTTTATCAGTCGCCTTGGCGAGAAGGCCATTCCTTTGTATCAGATGCTGAAGAAAACGGATAACTTCGTCTGGAGTGACGCCGCTAATGAAGCATTTGAGGACTTAAAGCGGAGCTGGCTAATCCGCCGGTTCTCGCTGCTCCTGTTGACAAAGAGCCATTGTTGCTATATGTGGCAGCTAACGCCCGGGCTGTTAGTGTGGCTATTGTGGTGGAGCGCAAGGAGGCCGGAAAGGAATATCCGGTTCAACGGCCGGTCTACTATATCAGTGAGGTACTTATTGAGTCCAAGTAGAGGCACCTGCATTGGCAAAATTGGTGTATGGGGTTTTTATAGCAAGCCGGAAGCTTAAGCAGTATTTCCAAGGTCATCCCATCACGGTGGTCAGCTCTGCTCCATTGGGAGATATAATCCAAAACAGGGATGCAACTGGCCGGATTGCTAAGTGGACTATAGAGCTCGGGCCTCACGGGTTGAAATACATACCCTGAACGGCGATCGAATCTCAGGCACTTGTGGATTTCATCAATGATTGGACAGAATTACAAGCGCCAGAGGAGAAGCCGGATCATACTTATTGGACTATTCATTTTGATGGGTCCAGGCAATTGGAGGGCTCGGGGGCTGGAGTCGTATTAACTTCCCCACAAGGTGATAAGTTTTGTTAGGTTCTCCGTTTAATGTTCCCTTGCACTAACAATGCAGCTGAATATGAGGATTTACTCCATGGTCTTCGGATGGCTAAGGAGATGAACCTAAGCCAAGTTAAGTGCTTCCGTGACTCGGATCTGGTGGCTCAACAAGTATCCGGCACTTGGGATTCCAAGGACCCACTAATGGCAGCATATCGTTGTGAGGTGGATATTGTTGCAGGTCACTTTAAAGGTTATCAGGTGGATCATGTGGACCGGCGGAAGAATGAAGCGGCGGACGCTTTAAGCCGCCTGGGTTCCCAACGTAAACCGGTTCCACCTAATGTCTTCCTGGATGTTTTGCATAATCCGTCTGTCAAGCTCCCTGGTGAAGAGGATTTGGCTGTTCCTGATTCGGAGGCTCAGTTGGTGGTGGCTCTTCATGTTATTCCGGATTGGACGGTTCCATATCTGGCGTATATGAACCGGGGCGAGTTACCAGAGGATGAAACTTTGGCCAGGCAGATAATCCGGCGGTCCAAGTCCATGACTATTATCAATGGAGAGTTACATCATTGCAGTGTGACAGGGGCGTTTCAGCGTTGTGTGTCTCCTGAGGAAGGCCGTGAAATTTTGCGTGAGATCCACGAAGGAGATTGTGGTCACCACGTCGATTCAAAATCTTTGGTGGCCCAGGTGTTTCGTCACGGTTTCTATTGGTTGACAGCTCATGTTGATGCCGAGGACTTGGTCAAAAGATATGATGGCTGTCAGAAATTCTCAAGGCGCGCTCATGTACCGGCTCAAGAATTGAGGATGATTCCAATCACCTGGCCGTTTGCAACTTGGGGCCTGGATATGGTTGGGCCTTTCAAGAGATCCAAGGACAAGAAGACCCACCTTTTGGTGGCGGTTGATAAGTTCACGAAGTGGGTGGAGGCAGAGCCAGTTAGTAAGTGTGATGCAGCTACGGCGGTTCAATTCATCAAAAAGGTGATCTTCCGGTTTGGCCTTCCACACAGCATTATAACAGACAATGGTACAAATCTGTCAAAGGGTGCCATGAAGGAGTTCTGTCAACGTGAGCACATCCGGCTTGACGTGTCATCAGTGGCTCACCCCCAGTCCAATGGTCAAGCGGAGAGGGCCAATCAAGAGATCTTGAGAGGCATCAAACCCCGGCTTATGGTTCCTTTGCAATGGACGCCGGGTTGTTGGGTTGAGGAGTTACCTTCTGTGTTATGGAGCATCAATACCACACCCAACCGATCGTCAGGATACACACCGTTCTTCATGGTTTATGGAGCGGAAACGGTTCTTCCTAGTGACATCCGTCATGACTCACCTCGTGTAGCGGCATATGTTGAAGCTGACAACAAGAAGGCACGGCAGGAATCTCTTGACCTGTTAGATGAGGAGCGTGACATGGCGGCAGCCCGTTCGGCGATTTATCAGCAAGATCTGCGTCGTTATCATAGCCACCGGGTTAGAACCGGAACCTTTCAAGAAGGCGATTTGGTGCTTCGACTCATCTAGGATCATACGGACATGCACAAGCTATCCCCCCCTTGGGAAGGACCCTTTGTGTTCAGCAAGAATCTACACAACGGGTCATACTATCTAATCGATGTTCAAGAGCGCAAAGACTCACGTAAATCGGAGGAGGAGAGCAACCGGCCCTGGAATATTGCTCATCTTCGGCCTTACTATACTTGAGCCATAGGCTCTGCTTATGTACATATTATGACAATGTGTATAGTATGATCAATATAATAAACCGGAACCTCAGCTAAAGCGGGGTATCTGTTGATTTTCTTACATCATGTGTGGTTACATGGAGCTTCTGTTTATAAAGAGGCCTCCGGTTTACCCCTTGATTCAGCTTTTCAAAGCTTTATATTACATCATTTGGGGGCTTGGTCGTATCCGAACCATAGCTACACCTCTTGATCGGCGCAATGCCACAGCATCACTTGGGGGCTTGGTCGTATCCGAACCATAGCTACACCTCTTGATCCGCGCAATGCCAATGCATCACTTGGGGGCTTGGTCGTATCCGAACCACGGTCACACCTCTTGATCGGCTCAAAGCCACATCAATCCGGGGCCAAAGAGAGTGTTGTAAAACAACAGCTCAAACATAGGCACCCACTGAGCACAACTCACAATGTTGCTTGGGGATTCTTTGCTGCCGAAATGAACTAAGAATCTACACTTGTAACAGGCTATCAAGCCATGGCTTGGAAGCCTGGTGTATACACCTAAAACCCCGGGTTAACCTGCTTATTTAAGTAAGTCACTCTGCCCAGGTAAACCTGGTATGACCCTTCGAACTTTGACAAGTTACTCTAAAATGAAGACCCTGAACTTGTCAAGTTAAAATGATGATTGGTTAAGGATTGAGGACCATCTTAAAAAGCTTTGCAAAAATGGTTTAACTCAGTCGCGTGGCAGCCCATGAAAAGCCTCGAATTTGGGGCCTGGCAGCCCGTGAAAAGCCTCGACTACAACGGTTTTATTTGCCTTTTGCTAAGTTTTTCTTTGTTTTGATAAGATTTGTGATGTTTTCAAACCGGTGTTTATCAACCCGGTTAGGCTGTCAACTACAAGTTGTCAGTACATGATCAAGTTATAATCCGGAGACTATCAGCCTGGTCTGGTTTTGACTCAAAGTCACCAGTATAGAATAAACCGGTGTTTATCATAACCCAGAACAGTTTTATTGTCAAGCAATATCATATAACATGAGTTATTTATACTCCAGATTAGGGTTATGACCCTCACTACAAAGTTGGTCAGCCAACATTATGCCTAAAGGTCACAGGTATCATATATTTCCATATTTGGTTATCTTTACAACCTTGGTTATAAACCTTGGTCATATATATGTATTTGGGTATCATGACCCGCCCGGTGGTAATCCGCCAGGGCGCTTTAAGCTTCTTATCTGCAGGAACAGCTTGAATAAATGGCTATGGATTATGAACATCATATCTTAAGCATGTCGGATTAAGCAAGCATCAGTCGCAGATAAATATGCATGAAGGCAAAACAGAGCAAGTGTTTTAACAAGCCTATTACAAGGCGTTTCAGTGCCCAAAAGGATAATGGTTTTCTCAAATACGTGTTGCGGAATGTAGAAGGCTAAACCGGCCTCCGGATTACGATTGATCACCAGCTTGCCCTGACGGCTGCGGATCATCTTGCACCGGTTCATCCTCTTCGTCTCTACCCAGCGGCTGGAAGTCAATAGTTGTCTAGTCGATTCCAGTTAATGCTTGGAACACAGCTTCATCGCTTATAAGGGTGGACGGTTCAATATCAGGGGCATAAGTGTGCTTACGGATTGGAGGGATCAGATTTTGCGCTTCCGGAATTGGTGCAGCAACCCGTCTGTTCTTGTCATCATAACTTGCCTGATAGTATGAGAGATCACCTTCCTCAGCCAATTGAAAAGCCAATGGACGTACTTCCCGGTTTATGGCGCAGAGATCCTCCTGGCCAAATTCTGATCCGTCTTCTTTTAAGCTTGGGAAGCCTTTAGCCACATCCACCGGATCAAGATCTGTCGGAGTAAATGGCCACGGGTAGCCTAACCGACTCCCCCTAGCTCTTCAAAAATTATCAAGCCATTCAAGCCTTCAAGCATACGAAGCATAGGGCCGCCTTCCCCCGGCCGACTATCCCCAGGGCCGACTTCCTGAAGGCGACCCAGTCAGAAACCTTCCCCAAGAAAGCTACGAGATGTCCGACTCCAGAAAGACGGCCCCAAGAGGACCGACACCCAGAAGCCGGCCTAGAAGAATGCCGACTCCCAGAAGCCGGCCAAGACCGCACCCACCAAGACTGCGTCCACATAACGGTGATAAGACGGGACGTGGCTGCAGTGCGGCCCACTACCCCCGAATCCTGAAGCCGGCATGGCCACAGGGCGCCGTACGGATCAGCCATCTCCCGTCCGGCGCGGCACTATAGCCATGTTGACCTCGACGTCACCCACGACAGACGCTAGTACGGCCCGCTGGTGGCGGGCCCCTTTAGCCAGAGAGACGCTCAAAGGCGGCCCGGCCTCCCCTAGTCAACCGGGGGCGTGGCCGGCTCCCAATTGCCGGCTACCTCCCTCCCTCGAAACACGGGCCTCGTTAAGGAGACAAGACGAGGTGAGGCTACAGTGAGAGCCCGCAAGGCGGTGGCGCTGTAGCCACGCTTACCTCGACAAAGCCCTCGTCATCAGGGGCGAGGCAACAGTAACCAGCCGCCGACAAGACCGCCAGGCGGTGGGGCCGGCCTGTCGACCAAGAGGCCGGCAGCCGGCGGGACCCACCAGTCGGCGGGCCCCAATGGCCGGCGAACACAGACACTGACGGCTGGGACCCGCGCCCAGCCGGATTACTGTTGTACCCCTGGGGGGTAGGCTTATATAAACCCCCCGGGGCACCCATGCAAAGGGTTGGTCTCATAGAATTACACACACCATATAGAGAGAAAAGGAGAGCTAGCCTGGCCCTTCTTCTCCCTCTAACCCGACAGCTCAAGGAACGTTTATAGCTACTCATTTCGATCTAGTGATCATGCCGAGACCCCGCAGAGCAGGACTAGGGGTGTTATCTCCACGGAGAGCCCCGAACCTGGGTAAGATTCGCCGGCGTGCATGTCTTCGCCTCATCTCGTTTCCAGGCACCGGCAACGTCTTACTGGCTCCCACAATGATAAGCCACCCGTTGGCATATGTCGCACCTACCACCCGACATTTGGCGCCCACCGTGGGGCCAGGTGCACCGTCGTCCGGAGACCTGTTCTGGACGGGAACCCTTTTCCTCCCCCGCGAGTGCAGCCAGCCTGCTACGCCCGACGGCATTTGCCCCGACGAGCTGCAAGGCGTCGATGACGCCTGCGCAGCGAGCTGCCTCGCCGATCTGCTCGGCGAGACTCGTATCTCCGACGAGCCCGCATCCGACGCGGGCACGGACTACTCCGAGAGCCGCCTCGTCAGCCTCCTCGACCAACTTCACGTCTCCAGCGAGCCTGCTGTAGACTTGGAGTCGGTCGGCTCCACCGACCCGACGCTTGTCGACTCCGACACGGCATCGCTCGACGCCTACCCCTCCGACGTGGTAGTCTTCGACGACCCTCTCCCTCGAGCTGACAGCGGCAACAACGCTGTCACCAAAGTGCTGGTCATCAGCCACGTCGCCAACTCGGGCGAGAACGCCCACGACGCCCTGCAAGCGGCGATGCATGACTTATCCATCCCCATCCCGGCTGACGCCGACGCCGAGACCTTGGAGGCACGCCGCCTCGCCCTCATCGCGGAAGGCCAGAAGGTAGCCTCCATGAGACGCCTCACCGAGGCTCACCAGCGCGAAGTCGACCGCGCCGCCTTTGGCACGCCGCCTCATGGCGGGCCGAGCCGAGCCGGCCTCGTCCAGAAGCGTGGCGCGGCCATCGCCAGCATGCTAGGGGCGGACCGCCCCGTCTACGCCACCCCGCTCGAGAATTTGCGAACCGCTCAGGCGGCCGCTGAAGAGCTAAATGGGCTGGGAGCCGAAGAGCTCCCTTGCATGACAAGGCGAATCCAGCAGCTGATCGACGCAGCCGCAGAACGGCACAAAGCCGGCGCCCGTGCTGAGAGTCCTCCCCCGCGCCGAGAGCACGCCGCGACATCCCGGTCGCCGACTGCGAGCGGCGCCCGCGTGAGGAAAGACAAGGAGCCGGCTGCTAGCCGCAGCCGGACTCAGATCACAATCGAGCGCGACGTGGAAGGCCGCCCTCGAGCAGTGGAGCGCCAAGGAAATCCGCCTCCTCCCCCGCCTCGAGGGGAGAGATATCCCACCCCACCGCCTGTCACGCATCCGACTCTTGGTGGCCGACTAGGCCACCGCGGAGGAGTCGGCGAGAACGACGCCCGCCACTAGATCGGCCGCCTGGCTCGGTCCCTGGTACTAGAAGAAGAAGACGATGTCGGTCCGCCAAGCTTTGGCACCCGCATCCGCGACGAGCCCTTCCCCAAAGGGTTCTCGCTCCCTAGAGACACGCCCAAGTACAACGGCTCTGTGAAGCCGGAAGATTGGCTCATCGACTACTCTACGGCTGTCAGCATAGCCAACGGCAACAGGCGCGTAGCCGTGAAGTACGTCCCCCTCATGCTACAAGGCACGGCGCGTACCTGGCTCAACAGCCTCAAGCCCCACAGCGTCAACAGCTGGCTGGACTTCACGGAAGTCTTCGTCCGCAACTTCACCAGCACGTACAAGCGGCCTCCCAAGCCTCGCCAGCTCTCCCTATGCGTCCAAGGGCCCAACGAGTCGACCCGCGACTACCTCACGCGGTGGGCCGAGCTCCGCAACTCCTGCGAGGGGGTGCACGAGGTTCAGGCCATCGGGTACTTCACCGCCGGGTGCCGAGAGGGCACCCTCCTCAAGCACCGACTCCTCTGCGACGAGCCGGCTACCCTCGACGAACTGCTGATCATCGCGGACAAGTACGCCACGGCCGACTCCTCGATGAAGACCGAGCTTCGAGTGGACGCCTCTGGGAAGGTGATTGCTCCGGCTCCCAAGACGCCGGCTGGCGACTCCAATCGGCGCCCCTACCAGAACGATCACAAGCGCAAGGCCCCTATGCTGCCTTCCACCAGTCGGCAAGTGGCCACAGTTGAAGATGAGCAGCCTGAAGAGCGGCCCGCTCCCAAGAAGAAGGCTGGCAGGCTGGCTTGGCAGCCGGCTTTCTCCTACGAGCAGACTCTCGATGCCCCTGCAAGTTCCACAGCGGCGCGAAGCCGTCCAACCACACAACCCGAAAGTGCCACTGGCTCACACGAATCTCCAAGGGCGAGGGGTTGGTGCCGCCTCCGCCTCCCGGCCCGCCGCCTCCAGCCCCCCAGCAGCCGGCAGCTCGACCAGCAGTCGGAGCCATTCAAGATGAGTTCCTTGAAGAGCACGCTGCCTACGTCGTCTTCACCAGCCAAGTTGAAGACAAGCGCAGTCGGCGCCGACAGCACCAAGAGGTCAACGCAGTCGCCTCCAGCAACCCCGAGTTCATGCACTGGTCCGAGAAGCCTATCAACTAGAGCCGAGCCGACCACCCAGAGGTGATGTCGTCCCCTGGCTCATGCGCATTAGTATTGGATGTCACCCTCGCGACGGAGAGGCGAGCTGCCCGATTCTCCCGCGTTCTGATTGATGGCGGAAGCAGTATCAACATACTGTACCACGATACCATGGAGAAGCTGAACAAAAAAGCAAAGCAGCTCATGCCAAGCCGGACCGTGTTCCATGGCATCGTACCCGGCCTGTCCTGTTCCCCGATCGGCAAGATCAAGATGGATGTTCTCTTCGGAGACAAGGATCACTTTCGCCGAGAGGCGATCTGGTTCGAGGTAGTGGATCTAGAGAGCCCTTACCATGCCTTGCTTGGCCAACCTGCTCTGGCCAAGTTCATGGCTGTGCCCCACTACGCCTACCTGAAGATGAAGATGCCGAGCTCGAAGGGGATCATCACTGTAGCCGGCGACTACAAGAAGTCCATCGAGTGCGCTGCAGCCAGCAGTCGGCTGGCCGAGTCCCTCGTAGTAGCGGAAGAGAAGAAGATGCTGGAGCGAGTTGTGGCCATGGCCGGCAAGCAGCTGGCCCTGTCCCCCAACCCCAAAGATTATGATGCGCAGGGCTGCTTCCAGCCGGCCAAGGAGACGAAGAAGATACCTCTGGACCCGGAGAACCCGGAAAGGTTTCTTGTCATTGGGGCAAACCTGGACAGTAAATAGGAAGGCGAGCTCATCGACTTCCTCTGTGAGAATCGAGACATCTTTGCATGGTCCCCAAAGGACATGCCGGGTGTCCCGAAGAATTTCGCCGAGCACAAGTTACACGTCCGAGCCGACGCGAAGCCGGTCAAGCAGCCCCTCCGCCGACTGTCAGAAGAGAAGCGAAGAATCGTAGGAGAAGAGATACCCCGGCTCCTCGCCGCCGGCTTTATTATGGAAGTATTTTTTCCAGAGTGGCTTGCCAACCCAGTCTTGGTGTTGAAGAAGAACAACAAGTGGCGTATGTGTATAGACTACACCAGCCTCAACAAGGTCTGCCCCAAAGATCCGTTTGCTTTGCCACGGATTGACCAAGTGATAGACTCCACGGCCGGATGCGAGCTGTTGAGTTTTTTGGATGCCCACTTAGGATACCATCAGATCAAGTTGGACCCGGCAGACCGCCTGAAGACTGCCTTCATCACACCATTCGGAGCTTTCTGTTACCTGACTATGACATTCGGCTTAAGGAATGCCGGTGCCACTTTTTAGCGTTGCATGCAGAAATGCCTCCTCAAGCAACTCGGCAGAAATGCCCACGTCTACATAGACGATATTGTGGTGAAGACAGAGAAGCGCGGCACCGTGCTGGAGGATCTCAAAGAAACATTTGCCAACTTGCGCCGATTCCAGATCAAGCTCAACCCCGAGAAGTGCGTGTTCGGAGTACCAGCCGGCCAGCTGCTAGGCTTTCTGGTCTCCGAACGCGGCATCGAGTGCAACCCTGTGAAGATCAAGGCCATTGAGAGGATGGAGATTCCCACCAAGTTGCGGGACGTGCAGAAGTTCACTGGGTGCCTGGCCTCCTTAAACCGCTTTATCAGCCGGCTAGGAGAGAAGGCTCTCCCCCTGTACTGACTCATGAAGAAATCCACTCATTTCGAGTGGAATGACCAAGCCAACCGAGCTTTCCATGAGTTGAAGAAGATGCTGACTACTCCACCTGTCCTGGCGGTGCCGACTGAGAAGGAGCCCATGTTCCTCTACATTGCCGCGACTAGCCGAGTGGTCAGTACAGTTGTCGTGGTCCAGCGCCCGGAAGAAGGCCGAGCCCAGCTAGTCCAGAGGCCGGTGTATTATCTAAGCGAAGTACTATCCAGCTCAAAGCAAAACTACCCGCACTACCAGAAGATGTGCTATGGGGTGTACTTCGCCGCCAAGAAGCTGAAGCCCTACTTCCAAGAGCATCCCATCACGGTCGTGTGCACTGCCCCGCTCGCCGAGATCATAGGCAGCCGGGATGCATCCGGCCGGGTGGCCAAATGGGCCATTGCGCTGGCACCTTACACCATCTTTTACCAACCCCGCACCGCCATCAAGTCCCAAGCATTGGCCGACTTCCTCGTCGACTGGGCCGAGACCCAGTACCTACCGCCGGCTCCCGACTCTACCCATTGGCGGATGCACTTCGACGGGTCCGAGATGCGCACCGGCTTGGGAGCCGACATCGTCCTCACCTCTCCCAAAGGCGACAAACTCAGATACACGCTGCAAATCCACTTCGCCGCCTGCAACAACGTGGCCGAGTACGAGGCACTCATACACGGGCTCCGGCTAGCCAAAGAGCTTGGCATACGCCGGATCCTGTGCTATGGCGACTCAGACTTGGTGGTCCAGCAGTCATCTGGCGACTGGGATGCCAAGGATGCAAACATGGCAAGCTATCGATTCCTCGTCCAGCAGATCAGTGGGTACTTCGAAGGGTGCGAGTTCCTTCATGTACCTCGGGCCGACAACGACCAAGCAGATGCCCTGGCGTGGATCGGCTCCACCCGACAGGCTATACCGACCAGTGTCTCTCTCCAGCGCCTCCTCAAGCCGTCCATCAAGCCGTCTCCAGAGTCAGACTCTATCTTCGTACTGCCTGCCCCTGATGCAGCCGGATCCGACTGGAGGAACCCAACACCCGGCTCGGGGACTTCAGAACCCGGCCCGGGGACTGCACCAGTCGGCCCGGGGACTACAGCAACACAAGAAGCGGTGTCCGACTCCAACCCTCCACCACCCAACCCACCCACCCGAGTCACGGTGGCCGTATTGACAGTAGAAGAAGTCACAGCTCCATCATGGGCCCAGCCCATCCTCAACTTTCTAGTGAACAGAGAGCTGCCGGCTGATGAGATCTCGGCAAGACTAGTCAACATCGAGCCGGAGCATATGCAATAATAAACAGAGAGCTTGTCAAGCGCAGCGTCACTGGAGTCTTCCAGCGCTGCGTCGAGCCATAGAAAGGAGTGGCAATCCTCAAGGATATCCATCAAGGCGAATGCGGCCACCACGCAGCCTCAAGATCACTTGTGGCCAAAGCTTTCCGCCACGGTTTCTTTTGGCCGACTGCTTTGGAAGATGCCAAAGAGATAGTCAAGAGCTGCAAAGGATGCCAAGTCTTCAGTTCGAAGTAACTCCTGCCGGCTTCTGCACTCAAGACCATCCCCCTCACCTAGCCTTTGCCGTCTGGGGGCTGGACATGGTGGGCCCATTCAAGACAGCCCGCGGCGGCTTGACACATCTGCTTGTCGCCGTGGACAAATTTACCAAGTGGATCGAAGCAAAGCCGATCAAGAAGCTGAACGGGCCGACATCACTACTCGGTACGGCGTGCCGCACAGCATCATCACCGACAACGGCACAAACTTTGCCAAAGGAGCACTGGCACGTTTCTGCGCGACGCAGGGTATCCGACTGGACTTAGCGTCCGTTGCCCACCCGCAGTCAAATGGCCCGGTCGAGCGTGCAAATGGACTCATCCTCTCTGGCATCAAGCCCCGACTGGTCGTACCACTAGAGCGATCAGCCGGCTGCTGGCTCGATGAGCTGCCGGCTGTCCTCTGGAGTCTGTGTACTACCCCTAACAAGTCGACCGGCTTCACTCCGTTCTTCCTTGTATATGGTGCCGAGGCTGTCATCCCAACCGACATCGAGTTCAACTCGCCTCGGGTCACCATGTACACGGAGGCGGAGGCCAAGGAAGCACGAGAAGGCGGCGTCGACCTGCTGGAAGAAGGCCGGCTGTTAGCACTCAGCCGGTCCGCCATCTACCACCAGGGGTTGCGCTGTTACCACAACCGCAAGGTCAGGCCAAGATCTTTCCAAGAGGGCGACCTTGTGCTTCGGCTGATCCAGCGAACAGCCGGCCAGCACAAGCTCTCGGCCCCTTGGGAAGGCCCTTTCATCATCAGCAAGGCACTAGGCAACGACTCCTACTACCTGATCGACGCACAAAACCAAGAGCACGCAAGAGGGATGATTCCGGCAAGGAGTCGGAGCGACCATGGAACGCGAACCTCCTGAGAAGATTTTTACAGTTGAAAGCAGTATGTATCATGCTACCCTTTTGTATTAAGTACGAAACAACAGGCCCCCCGAGGAGCACTCGGGGACTGCCTTCCTTTATCTATGAATGACGAGTGTCATATTCACGAATGTATTATTACATTTGATTTTCTGTCTGGCACCGGGTTCGACTAGTCGGCCCGGGGACTGGCCGCCTTAAGTTATATTAAAGTTCTACCTGAAGTCAGACAAGTAGTGTGCCGGCTCCCGGACCCTCTGTTGTTGAAAGTCGCAGCTCGAAGAACCGACTGTCCGACTAGCAAGAGCCAAAGGCAGAAAGGATGCCCACACAAAAAACGGCTAAGGACCAACGAACTTGTATAACGAAAAGACGGCCTCCAACCACGCTTGCCGACTGTCAAAACAGCCGGTTGGCCGGCCTCCCAAACACTTCGCTATAATCCAACAAAGCTAGAGTACTTGCCCTCCCAACTGGCCAAGCACTTCTCCAGCCACAGATTGCAGAGCAACTGTCCGACTGGGGAGGCGGCAACCAAGGGAGGGCGGCAAAGGAAACAGTAGAAGGATGAAAAGCAAAGAACAAGGGAAAGCCAAACACATGCATATTCATATTTACACATAAGGCCCCCAACAGGCCGGCAATCAACATAGTTCAAATACACCCTCAGTGGGTGGAATTGTTCAAACTTAACAAAATATTGTTCCAAAAGTGATAAGACAGGAAAATAAAGACAGCAGACTAGACTAAGGGCGCGGTGTGGGAGCCGGGTTGGTCGGTGCAGACGGCGCCACCGGCTGGAGGAGTGGCCGGCTGGCGGGTCTCGGATTGATCATCGCCGGCTGCAGGCGGTGCACCCGCGCGTGCCTTGTTGCTGGAGGCACGGTCAAGCTGAGGCTGACCGGCCGCTCCACCATCTGGCCCGGCGTCTTCACCCTCCTCCTCCTCCTCTTCGCCCTCGTCGCTGGAGTCGATCTCCTCCGCCGAGTCTTCGCCGTCTGCCGGGTTCAGCCCGAACCACTCCTCCGGCTGGGCAACACCGTTGTCGTCCACCTCAGGAGCGAAGGCGCTGGTGTCGGTGTAGTCGGCGATCGCCGAAGCCCGCCGGATGATAGCCGGCCGCGCCGGCTCCAGCTCCGTGTCGGCCTGCTGCCGCCAGGTGGCCAGCTGGTCCAGACTTAGCCCGGGATACCAGGCCTTGGCGAACTCCAGCGCCCGCCTGGCGCCGGACCGAGCTGCCGAAGCCTTCCAGGCCTCGAAGCGGCCGACCGCCACCTCCAGCCAGTCGGCAGCCCGACTGGGGGTGCGGGGAATCACTTCACCAGGCCAGAGAGTGGCCAACACATGCGCCCCGACACGTTGAAGCCGGCGGAGCAGGCGATGAGCCGGCTGGAGGCGGGCCTAGATCGCCAAGAGCTGCTCCTCCAGCGACCGGCGAGCACTTGGCGCGATCTCGGCGCCAGCCTGCCTCTGTGCCTCGCGGCGGGCCTCGATGATCTGGTTGGCGGCGGTAGAATAGCCAGGGAAGTACTCTGCACAAGAAAGAAAGAGAAAGAAGAGAAAAACACCAAGTCAGAAAACGAGCCAAAACGGCAAGCGGCAAGCAAGGACGAAGAAGAAGGCAGCTTATCGTCAACCAAATCTTTGATCTGGCCATAGCCGTTGATGAGCATATGCTTCGCTTCGGCCCAGCTAGCCGCCTCTGTCTCATACTCGGCCTGGAGGGCGGCCTCGTTGTCCTGCACCGCCTTCAGGGCCGCCTTGTGGCTCTCCTCCTGGTCGGCCAACCTCTTGGCCAGGCGGTCACGCTCCTGCCCCAAGGCGGCAAACTCGGCCTCCTTAGCACGGAGGGCGGCCTGAGACCCTCCCAGCTGCTCCCTTAGACTGGCGTTGGCCGCTGCAGGGTTGGCAGAGAAAAAAGAAGCAATAAGAAGAAGTCGTCAAGGAAGATCCGACCCGACTGCTCAGCAGTCGGCCCGAATCTCGGGGACTACACCCAGTGGGTGCGCTGACGCGCCCCCACGTGAGATAAAAGACGAAGCATTTACCCCGGCTCTCAGATAGGTTAGCAGTCTTCTGGGTCAGCTCCCGAGCCTGGGAGTTGAAGGCAGCCGCGCGGAGGTTGTGGTAGTCCTGCAAGTCACGCAGAAGAGCGAATGAGAACAAGAATAGCAAAACAAGGTCCGCTAGGAAGTTCCAAGCCGCCTGCTCAGCAGCCGACTCGGAACTCGGGGACTACACCCAGTGTGTCCGCTGACGCGCCCCCACGGAAGAAACCAAGATCAAAAAAGCAAAGACAAGAAGACTAACCCGGATGGCCGCCCGCGTCGCAAGGAACTCGTCATTGTACTTCCTCAGCGCCGCAGCCTGGGCTTGAAGCCGGGTCCGGACGTCCTGCGCGGCCACGTTCATCACGGCCGTCCCTCCGCCCGGCGTCCACCCCAAGCTAGCGCTGGCCGCCTCCATGTCCTAAGCTGACGAGCTGGAGCCCACGGCCTGCTGCGGCTCCGATGCAGCTTTCTGCGGCTATGATGCGGACTTCCCCGCGCACTGGCGCGACGACGTCTGGACCGCCAGATGAGTCCTCGCGGCCGGCTCGCCCCCGGCCGATTGCACAGGCGGCAGGTTAGGGCGGCTGCCTTAAGTCGCCCCAGGCGGCGGGGCCGGTGCCGCCTCCCTCTCCAGGACGACGACGTCGTCCTCCCTCTCCAGCCCCAGCTGGTCACCGCCGGCTTCTTCTGGCGAGGGCTCTGGGCACCAGGCGCCGCAACGCGCAGTGGGGTGACCAGCAAGGCCCCCTCCGCCATCGCCGCAGCTGCAGCCTCCGCTTGGGCCTTGGCCGCGGCGTCGGCGCGCGCCTTCTCCGCCTCCTCCTCCTGCGCCGCCTTGGCGGCGGCCGCCCTCAATGCCTCCACCTCCCGCTCCTCCCGCACGTTCTGCTCCGTCGCTGACTGAAGATCGGCACGGGGGTCCACGCGGCGAGTGGTGCTCCCGGATCCTCCCGGCGACCCAACGACGGAGGCGGCAGCAACCCGCTCAAGCGAAAATGGAGCCCTGGTTTTTTGAGAAAGGACAATGATTCAGGAACTACCAGAGAAAAGAAGAAAGAATACATGAAGGAGTAAATATACTTACGCCGACACCGTCTGCGGCTGCTTCACCGCCTTGCGAAAGCGGGCCGTCTTCGCGGCCGCCTCCTCCCGCCTGGTCGCCGCTGCCCCGCCCTTGGGCTTCTTCCGCCGACTGCCGAACAAGCCCGGCGCGGCACGATGCTTTTGCCCGCCGCCCCGAGCAGGCGGCGCGGCGGAGGAACCCGCGCCATGGCCAGGCGCCGGCTGGCGGCATGGGACGACTTCCGCCTCGTCGTCGTCCGGCCAGTCGTCGAAGCTGACTCCAAGCCCGGAGCCGCCTGCCTCGCCGCCAGTTTGGCCACCGCCCGCCTTGGTGTTGTCATCCATGGCGGCCGCCCCCAAGTCGGGGTCCTCCAGATCATGCTCCGTCCGGTCGAGGACGAATCGGCGCTCCGCGTCCGACCCGCCTGCAGGCCGAAGAAGAGGGCTCTGTCGAGACAAGCCGACTAGTCAGAGTCGGCCAAAAGGAACTCGGCGACAAAACTGAGAGAAGAAAGGGAAAAAGAGAACATACCGTGCGCGGCGGGTGAGCTCGGCAATATGGCTCCTTGCCAAACTGCCACTCTGCGGAGAGCTTGCAGTTCGCAAGGTAGTTCACCATGTGGGCCACTTCGTCGTGCGGCATGTCTTTGGTGCACATCCGACTCGGATCGAGCTGGCCGCTCATCTGACAGATCAGATGAGGGCAGCTCTGGAGCGGAAGCACCCGGCGCGTGACGAAGGCGGCCAGCAGGTCGGGCCCAGATAGGCCCTCCGACTGGATCATCACCCGCAGTCGGGCGACAGCCGCGGCTCCAGCCGGCGTCAGCGTCACGGACCGATAGGACCACTGGGGCCGCCTACCCGCCGGCGGGCCGGCTACGTAAGCCGGCAAATTGACGTAGTCGCCTTGCGGGGCGAGGTTCTTCACGTAGAAGTATGACTTCTGCCAGAGCTTCACCGCCTGGATCAGCGTGATGACGGGGAAGGGGTTGTCGGCTGTCACCCTCCGCATCACGATGTAGGCGCCACTCTGAGCCGGCACACCCTGCATACGCGTGCCCAGCTTGGACTGGAAGAACTCCGCCCAGAGCTCGAGGGTGGGGAGGACGCCGAGATAGCCTTCGCACAAGGTGACGAAGGCGGACAGCAGCACCACCGTGTTCGGGGTGAGGTGGTGCGGCTGGAGTTGGTAGAATTCAAGAAAGGAGCGGAAGAAGGCGCTTGCCGGCAAGCCGATGCCGCGCAAGAAATGCGAGCGGAAGACCACCCGCTCGCCTTCCTCTGGCTCCGGCGTGATCTCCTTCTCCGGCGCGAGACGGACCCGCACCTTGTCCGCGTCGGGCAGCCGCCGCGTCTTGCGGAGGAACTCGACGTGGTCCTCATGGACATTGGAGCCGTCCCAATCCCCGCCGTACTACATCGCAGTGTGAGACCGACGAGAATGAGCGCGGCGGCGGAGAAAAGGGTGGTCGAACGGTGCGGCGGCGAGACGCTGCTGTGAGGGAGAGCAGAAGGAAGAAGATGGCGGAGAGGAGAGGGGCGTGCGAGCGCCTGCCGCTTCCCCCCTCCCCCTACTTGTAGCTTCGTGCGGAGAAGCCGAGGAGGCGAGGCATGGGGTGGGACGTGGGATTAACTGCACCCACTCCCCCCACGCCCCGCGATTACTGCGCCCTAAAGGCGTGCCGAAACCGCCGCAGGAAGACGTGCGGACGGCTTTGGGCCGCAGAGAATCCGCGCCCAGGCCCGGGCGTAGGAGTTGTGGGCCCCCAACCTGCGGCGACGTCTTGTCGCGCGCGTGGGCTGGCAGGCTTTTCAGCCAAGGGATGCCACGTGGTTCGCAGGCGGCGAGTGGCCGGCCCGTAGCCCGGCGCGAGCGCCAGCAGACTCCCGCCCTCCAACTCCAAAAAAATTTCGCCAAGACGGTGCACCCAACCGAAGCCGGCTCCCAGCTGCCGGCTTGTCAAGATAAGAAGCTGCCCGAGCTTCTCGACCTCCACTCAACCTCGAAGCCCAACCAGCTTCGGGGACTACTGTCGGAGTAAATGGCCACGGGTAGCCTAACCGACTCCCCCTAGATCTTTAAAAATTATCAAGCCATTCAAGCCTTCAAGCATACGAAGCATAGGGCCGCCTTCCCCCGGCCGACTATCCCCAGGGCCGACTTCCCGAAGGCGACCCAGTCAGAAACCTTCCCCAAGAAAGCTACGAGATGTCCGACTCCAGGAAGCCGGCCCCAAGAGGACCGACTCCCAGAAGCCGGCCTAGAAGAATGCCGACTCCCAGAAGCCGGCCAAGACCGCACCCACCAAGACTACATCCACATAACGGTGATAAGACGGGACGTGGCTGCAGTGCGGCCCACTACCCCCGAATCCCGGAGCCGGCATGGCCACAGGGTGCCGTACGGATTAGCCATCTCCCGTCCGGCACGGCACTGTAGCCATGTTGACCTCGACGTCACCCACGACAGACGCTAGTACGGCCCGCGGGTGGCGGGCCCCTTTAGCCAGAGAGACGCTCAAAGGCGGCCCGGCCTCCCCTACTCGGCCGGGGGCGTGGCCGGCTCCCAATAGCCGGCTACCTCCCTCCCTCGAAACACGAGCCTCATTAAGGAGACAAGACGAGGTGAGGCTACAGTGAGAGCCCGCAAGGCGGCGGCGCTGTAGCCACGCTTACCTCGACAAAGCCCTCGTCATCAGGGGCGAGGCAACAGTAACCAGCCGCCGACAAGACCGCCAGGCGGTGGGGCCGGCCTGTCGACCAAGAGGCCGGCAGCCGGCGGGACCCACCAGTCGGCGGGCCCCAATGTCCGGCGGAGAAGCCGGCGAACACAGACACTGATGGCTGGGACCCGCGCCCAGCCGGATTACTATTGTACCCCTGGGGGTAGGCTTATATAAACCCCCCGGGGCACCCATGCAAAGGGTTGGTCTCATAGAATTACACACACCATATAGAGAGAAAAGGAGAGCTAGCCTGGCCCTTCTTCTCCCTCTAACCCGACAGCTCAAGGAGCGTTTGTAGCTACTCATTTCGATCTAGTGATCATGCGGAGACCCCGCAGAGCAGGACTAGGGGTGTTATCTCCACGGAGAGCCCCGAACCTGGGTAAGATTCGCCGGCGTGCATGTCTTCGCCTCATCCCGTTTCCAGGCACCAGCGACGTCTTACTGGCTCCCACAATGATAAGCCACCCGTTGGCATATGTCGCACCTACCACCCGACAAGATCAGGCACCCACGCCTTTGCCCGGGTTAGAGCGGTCAGAGCTCCGGCCCTTGCCGCAGCTTTCTTTAGTTCTTCAACCCAGGCAGGCAGCATGGATAGCCTTTCTAAGGTGTCCTTGATCAATGTTGGAGGAGGTTTATTGTCTGAAGCGGTGCAGATGATCCGCTGCGCACCGGTATACAGCTGCTCTATCAGAGTATAGGCCGCTTTCAATTTCTTCTGTACGTCAGAGCCCAGATGGCTAATACGAGTTCCTGCATCATTATAAACATCAGTAAACCAGCAACACATGGGAAGATATGTTGAAAGTATAAAGCAAGGATGTTTTACCGAACACAGCAGCAATCATGGAATGAATCTGCCGCTTTATGCCGGTCAGTTCATCAACCACCGGTTTAAGAGCGGCTTCTGCTTTTTCAGCCCTTTTTATCAAAGCGGATTTTTCAGTCTCCCAAACCGCCCGCTCTTTGTTGAAGCCCTCTTTTAGTTTCTCCATAGCGCCTAGAGCGCAGGTCAATTCTTCCTTCGCTTTGGAGGTTTCAGCTTGTTGGGACTTGAGGTTCTCTTGCAGATCAGCGGTTTGGCTTTCCTTCTTGCTCAGTTCAGCCTACAAAGAGACAGATATATAATAAGTTGACAGTACATATTTCAAGTACCAAGTACATAACAAGTTATGCCCTTAGTACTTGGGGGCTAATGAATATTTGCTCTTTATCAGAAATTTTTACAAGTCCCAAGCACAATACAAGTATTAAGCTTGGCACTTGGGGGCTAATGTGTATTTGCTCATAAAATGCTGATATGGGAATTCTTCTACAAAGTCCCAGTTCATCTTTATAAAGTTAAACCGGCCCTTGGGGGCTACATCAGTGAAGTTAAGATGCATTGTTGCAAACAGGAAATTGTTACTAAGTCCCAGTTTAAATTGGCATCTTAAACCGTCACTTGGGGGCTATTAGAGTTCATAAGCTGCAATTAAATATAAGAGAGAAACACTTATGAAGTTACCTCATATCGCTCCTTCATCATATTCACCAAACCGTCTTCATAGTCACGGCTGGTGTACAGACGGTTCAGGAAGCCAGAGTGAAGGTCTTGAACATTCAGATGGGCATAATTTGACAAATCAGCATTCCATTTGCCTTTGCCAATTGCAGAGAGCTCATCTTTGGCAGTATGCTTTGACAAAGCGACAGGATTGCCCAGAGCAGTATGCCAGTGCCAGTAATCATAATGTCATCATCTTTGTCATCAGCAGCCGTTACTGGGGTTGGCGGTTTGTCAGTATTTTTAACTGGACTTGCCGGTTTATTGTTAGTTCGGACAGGGCTGGTTGGCTGGTCAGCATGGCTTGTAGTGTCAACTTCTGCCTGCTCAGCAACGAACTCATGATCTTGAGGCGGTGGGTCATTCAGTATGGCATCAATGTTGGTCTCTTCAGGATCTGGAGTTTTCTCCGGTTCAACAGCCACGTCTTCATCAGCCGGTTTATTCAACCGAGCTTTCTTGATGGGTCTGGGCTTGGCGCTGAGAAAAATAAACATGAGGATCAGTACAGTATATCAAAATAGCAACATCAAGGATAACAACAAGTGTATAGCTCACCCAAGAACCATTTTGAGGGGTGGAAGTTTTGTGGCCGACGACTCGCCAGAAGATGAGTGAGAAGTACCCTGATAATTTGAATCAGACGGGTTAAGAGGCTGGCAGAAACAACCTGCTTTGGGGCATGAAGTATCAATGGGATAAGAGACCTCTGATCGGCGTTTCCGAACCGGACTGTTCGGTAAACCGGCGGAGGTAACTACCTGGCCGCTGTGCCGGGTTGTGCGGCGAGCCTCGTGCTGCTGCGTCTTCAAAAGAAAGTTTGGGTCCAAGTAAGCAAGGGGGTGAGAAAATTTTACTTTCCGGTTTGGTTGAAGGATTTTTTATGTTGGCAGAAGATCTGAATCGGAGGAAAGAATGGTTACCCCTACATCATCAGCATGACTGCCTTCAGCGTCGTCCTGATAATAATCATTGTCAATGAGATGTACGAAAAATGAACCAAGAGAGACAAGTTCTACCTCTGATTCCGGATTACCAACATCGTCATCATTTGGTAGCTCGGAGGATGCAGTGGTCCTTTTCTTGGCAGGTTTTTTGATAACCTTGGTCTTTGGACGAACTGGCTTGACCGGTTTATCTTGCGGCTTGACCGGTTTGTCTTGTGGTGGTTTCTTGTTCCAGAATGGATCATCACCCTGTCAGAAAATAATCACACTTTCAGAGAATATTTGGACAAAAGCAACTTCAGATAAAAAGATTATATGATTCTTACAGCTGGCGGTTTGTTGAAAGCGCAGAAAGGGAGTAGTCCGGTTTGGGCACAGACAGCCTCCAGTTCGTTTAGCATTTTCTTTACAGCCTCAGTGACTTCTGCATCTGTAAGCTGAATGTCAATGTGCCGTTGAGCATCCTTCAAACTCCCCGTATACTCACACATCAAACCGGAGTGCCGGCTTAAGGGCAAAATACTCCAGCTTATCCAGCAACGAGCAAGATCAACTCCTGTCAAACCGTTTCGCCATGAAGGCTCTAAGCTTTGATAATTGGGGAGCGTAGTTGGCCCTTTCTTTTGCCGTCAACCTCTGAGGAAAAGGATGTGTGTTGCTAAGACGTTCAGGGCAGTAACTCAGCAGGGGGTTTTCATCAGGTGGAGATGTATCCATGCAATAAAACCAAGTCTGGTTCCACTCTTTGGGGTGACTGTGGAGTTTGGGATGAGGGAAGGTGACTTCCTTCCTTTTCTGAACCGCCATTCCACCCAGTTCCGTATTGGGTCCATCCGAGAACTCTGTGCGACGGTTTAAGTGAAAGAAATCCCTAAACAGTTCGACTGTAGGTTCCTCTTGTAGATAAACCTCATAGAAGACTTGGAAGTGGCAGATGTTGGTCACGGAATTGGGACCGATGTCTTGAGGGCGCAGCTGAAAATTGGCTAGTACATCTCGGAAATTTTTTGAACCGGGAGGGCTAAAACCTCGTCCGAGATGATCAGCAAACACGACTACCTCTCTGTCCTTGGGTGTAGGAGGACTTTCCGGGCCAGGGACCCTCCAGTGGATGACATCTTTTTTGGCTAAAGCGTCCGTTTTAACAAGATTGTTTAACTGCTCTTCGGTTACTCGAGAGGGAGCCCAATTGCATTCATAGACTTGCTTGGCCATGGTAATGGAAATCTGAAACATGATTATTGTCGGTTTAAGATTTATAGTGGACAACTATACAGCAGTATAAGGATACAAGCATATTAATAAACCAGATTTGGTTATTCGTAAACCGGAGTCTGGCAATGGAAACAGTATAATGATGAATGCATTGGTGGTTCAACAGGGGACTAATGGTATCTACCGGGTTATCATTTTATCTGTGAAGTTAAACCGCCTAATTTGGCATTAAAGGTATAAGTATAAAGATCTATAAGTGAAGGGAAAAACAAGTTTCACAGTTTGGCATGAGAATTTCAGATCTGCCGTGCGTTGGATAATCAAAATATACTCTGGTCTAATATCAAGCGCTCAAAAAGTTCAGTGAGTTCAGATGAGTTGGATATCAAGCAGGTGCCTTAACAAGAAGAAAGGAGTCTAAACTACAAAAGGCGCTGAAAATAGTCAAATCTAACCGGCCATTGGTGCTACCGAAGGAAGAACATCTTCAAGCTATGAAGAACACCGAACCCTAATGGCAGATCTAGGGCGAGAAGAAGAGGGACTTACTGGTACAGGAGGAAGCAGCGGAGGATCACCGCTTTACTCTGATACGATCAGGTTGATGCAGCGGCCTTTGTCGAAGCAGAGGCGAAGGACGGCGGCGGCGGCAGAGCTGGAGGGTCGGTCGGCGCGAGGAAAACGACGACGCGAAGAGGCACGAGGGGGAAAAATGGAAAGACCCCCTGGCCCTATTTATAAGGGTAGAAAGATAAGCGTCAGGCGCGAAAATCGAGGGGCCTAAATTTTGGATATGAGGCGGAGCTGTCGCCTCGATTGTCGGAGGCTCATTAATGAAGGTGGATTATACACAGTTTTAAATAACAGGTGACGTCACGGCGGTTTACCATGATCCTAGAAGATGATGTCACGGCGGTTCACAAGATCATGTGAAGATGTTGAAGAAGAAATTTTCTTAAGTATTGAGGATTGACATGAACCAGTTCAAATCAATCTGGGGCCTAATGTTGGGGATATTACCACTGGGCGTAAACCGGCCAGGAGAGGCCGGGTTTACCCCATAAGTAGTTCATGTGTATCTGAAGTCCATGAAGACAGACGTTGACGCTTTATGAAGGCCCAGGGCCCAAAGCCGGTTTAAGGCCCGTAGACATAAACCGGCATTGATATGTAAACTTGTGTTGTCAGATAGAAGTAGCAGAGACTGAGCCGGACACGATTATGAGCCGGCATCGGGATTCTGTAAACCGACGGGCGTCAACCCATGTATATAAGGGGACGACCCGGTGGCGGTTCAAGGACAACAGAAAACAACTCGAGACTCAGGCAAAGCGTATTCGCTCCCAGGTCATCGAAACCCCAGCAATTCCATCACAACTATACGTAGGCTTTTACCTTCATCGTAAGGGGCCGAACTAGTATAAAACTCTCATGTGTCCCTTGTCCGCTTTAACCCCTTTAA